>NW_027117068.1:0-43216 GCF_024137725.1 Prorops nasuta | reverse complement strand
AAGTCCCCCCGTAAATACCCACCCAAGACCCTCCTAAGTACCCCCCCTAAGTACCCCCCCCCCAAGTCCCCCCTAAGTACCCCCTTAAGTACCCCCCCAACACCCCACCAAGACCCCCCTAAGTACTCCCCCAAGACCCCCCTAAGTACCGCCCTAAGTACCCCCCACAACACCCCCCTAAGTACCCCCCAAGACACCCCCAAGACCCCCCTATGTACCCCCCTAAGTACCACCCCAAGACCCCCCTAAGTACCCCCCCTAAGTACCTCCTCAAGACCACCCTAAGTACCACCCTAAGTACCCGCCCCCCCAAGCCCACCCCAAGACCCCCCTAAGTACCCTACCCCAAACCCACCCCAAGACCCCCCTAAGTACCCCACTAAGTATCTCCCCAAGACCCCCCTAAGTACCCCCCCTAAGTACCTCCCCAAGACCCCCCTAAGTTTCCCTCTAAGTACCCCCCTACGTACCCCCCTATGTACCCCCCCAAGACCCCCCTAAGTACCCCCCTAAGTACCCCCCTAAGTACCCCCCCCCCCAAGTACCCCCCCAAGACCCCCCTAAGTACCCCCGTAAGTACCCCCCCAAGACCCTCCTAAGTACCCTCCTAAGTACCCCCCCTAAGTACCCCCCTAAGTACCCCCCCCAAGACCACCCTAAGTACCTCCCCCTCAAGCCCCCCCCCAAGACCCTTCTAAGTACCCCCCTAAGTACTCCCCCCAAGACCCCCCTAAGTACCCCAGTAAGTACCCCCCCCCCCCAAGACCCCCCCAAGACCCCTCTAAGCACCCCCCTAAGTACCCCCCCAAGATCCCCCTAAGTACCCCCCCTAAGGTCCCCCTCCTAAGTACCTCCCCAAAACCCCCCTAAGTACCCCCCTAAGTACCCCCCTAAGTACCCCCCTAAGTACCCCCCCCCCCAAGTCCCCCCTAAGTACCCCCCTAAGTATCCCCCTAAGTCCCCCCCAAGACCCCCCTAAGTACCCCCGTAAATACCCACCCAAGACCCTCCTAAGTACCCCCCCTAAGTACCCCCCCCCTCCAAGACCACCCTAAGCACCTCACCCTCAAGCCCCCCCCAAGCCCCCCCTAAGTACCCCCACTAAGTACCCCCCCCCAAGACCACCCTAAGTACCTCCCCCTCAAGCCCCCACCAAGACCCCCCTAAGTACCCCCCTAAGTACCCCACTAAGTACCCCCCCCAAGACCCCCCTAAGTACCCCCCCCCAAGATCCCCCTAAGTACCCCCCCCTAGACCCCCCTAAGTACCCCCCCAAAACCCCCCTAAGTACCCCCCTAAGTACCACCCCCCCCAAGTCCCCCCTAAGTACCCCCCTAAGTATCCCCATAAGTCCCCACCAAGACCCCCCTAAGTACCCCCCCAAGACCCCCCTAAGTACCCCGCCTAAGTACCCCCCCAAGACCCCCCCCAAGACCCCCCTATGTACCCCCCTAAGTACCCCCCCAAGACCCCCCAAAGTACCCCCCTAAGTACCCGCCCCCCCAAGCCCACCCCAAGACCCCCCTAAGTACCCTACCCCAAACCCACCCCAAGACCCCCTAAGTACCCCACTAAATATCTCCCCAAGACCCCCCCTAAGTACCCCCCTAAGTACCTCCCCAAGACCCCCCTAAGTTTCCCTCTAAGTACCCCCCCTAAGTACCCCCCTATGTACCCCCCCAAGACCCCCCTAAGTACCCCCCTAAGTACCCCCCCCCCCCAAGTACCCCCCCAAGACCCCCCTAAGTACCCCCGTAAGTACCCCCCCCAAGACCCTCCTAAGTACCCTCCTAAGAACCCCCCCTAAGTACCCCCCTAAGTACCCCCCCCAAAACCCCTCTAAGTACCCCCCTAAGTACCCCCCTAAGTATCCCCCTAAGTACCCCCCCAAGATCCCCCTAAGTACCCCCCCTAAGGTCCCCCTCCTAAGTACCCCCCCAAAACCCCCCTAAGTACCCCCCTAAGTACCCCCCTAAGTACCCCCCCTAAGTACCCCCCTAAGTACCCCCCCCCAAGTCCCCCCTAAGTACCCCCCTAAGTATCCCCCTAAGTCCCCCCCAAGACCCCCCTAAGTACCACCGTAAATACCCACCCAAGACCCTCCTAAGTACCCCCCCTAAGTACCCCCCCCCTCCAAGACCACCCTAAGTACCTCCCCTTCAAGCCCCCCCCAAGCCCCCCCTAAGTACCCCCACTAAGTACCCCCCCCAAGACCACCCTAAGTACCTCCCCCTCAAGCCCCCACCAAGACCCCCCTAAGTACCCCCCTAAGTACCCCACTAAGTACCCTCCCAAGACCCCCCTAAGTACCCCCCCCCAAGATCCCCCTAAGTACCCCCCCCCTAGACCCCCCTAAGTACCACCCCAAAACCCCCCTAAGTACCCCCTTAAGTCCCTCCCCAAGGCCCCCCTAAGTACCCCCCTAAGTACCCCTCCAAGACCCCCCTAAGTACCCCCCTAAGTATCCCCATAAGTCCCCCCCCAAGACCCCCCTAAGTACCCCCGTAAAAACCCACCCAAGACCCTCCTAAGTACCCCCCCTAAGTACCCCCCCCTCCAAGACCACCCTAAGTACCTCCCCCTCAAGCCCCCCCAAGCCCCCCCTAAGTACCCCCCTAAGTACTCCCCCCAAGACCTCCCTAAGTACTCCCCTAAGTACCCCCCCCAAGACCACCCTAAGTACCCCCCCAAGACCCTCCTAAGTACCCCCCTAAGTACCCCCTCAAGACCCCCCTTAAGAACCCCCTTAAGTACCCCCCCAACACCCCCCAAGACCCCCCTAAGTACTCTTCCAAGACCCCCCTAAGTACTCCCCCAAGACCCCCCTAAGTACCCCCCTAAGTACCACCACAACACCCCCCTAAGTACCACCCTAAGTACCCCCCCAAGACCCCCCTAAGTACCCCGCCTAAGTACCCCCCCAAGACCCCCCCAAGACCCCCCTATGTACCCCCCTAAGTACCCCCCCAAGACCCCCCTAAGTACCCCCCTAAGTACCCGCCCCCCCAAGCCCACCCCAAGACCCCCCTAAGTACCCCACTAAGTATCTCCCCAAGACCCCCCTAAGTACCCCCCTAAGTACCTCCCCAAGACCCCCCTAAGTTTCCCTCTAAGTACCCCCCTAAGTACCCCCCTATGTACCTCCCCAAGACCCCCCTAAGTTTCCCTCTAAGTACCCCCCCTAAGTACCCCCCTATGTACCCCTCCAAGACCACCCTAAGTACCTCCCCCTCAAGCCCCCCCAAGCCCCCCCTAAGTACCCCCCTAAGTACTCCCCCCAAGACCTCCCTAAGTACTCCCCTAAGTACCCCCCCTAAGTCCCCCCCAAGACCCCCCTATCTACCCCCGTAAATACCCACCCAAGACCCTCCTAAGTACCCCCCCTAAGAACCCCTCCCTCCAAGAACACCCTAAGTACCTCCCCCTCAAGCCCCCCCCAAGACCCCCCTAAGTACCACCCCAAGACTCCCCTAAGTACCCCCCCTAAGTGCCCCCCAAGACCCCCCCAAGACCCCCCTATATACCCCCCTAAGTACCCGCCCCCCCCAAGCCCACCCCAAGACCCCCCTAAGTACCCCACTAAGTATCTCCCCAAGACCCTCCTAAGTACGACCCTAAGTACCCTCCCCAAGACCCCCCTATGTTTCCCTCTAAGTACTCCCCTAAGTACCCCCCTAAGTACCGCCCAAGTCCCCCCCCAAGAACCCCCTAAGTACCACCGTAAGTACCCCCCCCAAGACCCTCCTAAGTACCCTCCTAAGTACCACCCCTAAGTACCCCCCCTAAGTACCCCCCCCAAGACCACCCTAAGTACCTCCCCCTCAAGCCCCCCCCAAGACCCTTCTAAGTACCCCCCTAAGTACCCCAGTAAGTACCCCCCCCCCCCAAGACCCCCCCAAGACCCCTCTAAGCACCCCCCTAAGTACCCCCCCAAGATCCCCCTAAGTACCCCCCCAAGAACCCCCTAAGTACCCCTCCAAGATCCCCCTAAGTACCCACCCTAAGGTCCCCCTCCTAAGTACCCCCCCAAAACCCCCCTAAGTACCCCCCTAAGTACCTCCCCAAGACCCCCCTAAGTACCCCCCTAATTACCCCCCCTAAGTACCCCTCCAAGACCCCCCTAAGTACCCCCCCTAAGTACCCCCCTAAGTACCCCCCTAAGTACCCCTCCAAAACCCCTCTAAGTACCCCCCTAAGTACCCCCCTAAGTATCCCCCTAAGTACCCCCCCTAAGTACCCCCCTAAGTACCACCCTAAGTACCCCCCCAAGATCCCCCTTAGTACCCCCCCAAGACCCCATCAAGACCCCCCTAAGTACCACCCCAAGGACCCCCCCAAGACCCCATCAAGACCCCCCTAAGAACACCCCTAAGTACCCCCCCCAAATCCCCCCACCAAGACCCCCCCAAGACCCCCCTAAGTACCCCCCTAATTACCCCCCTAAGTACCCCCCTAAGTCCCCCCCTAAGTACCTCCCCAAGACCCCCCTAAATACCCCCCTAAGTACCCGCCCCCCCAAGCCCACCACAAGTCCCCCCTAAGTACCCCACTAAGTATCTCCCCAAGACCCCCCTAAGTACTCCCCTAAGTACCCCCCCAAGACCCTCCTAAGTATCCATCTAAGTACCACCCTAAGTACCCCCCCAAGATCCCCCTAAGTACCCCCCCCCAAGACCCCCCTAAGTACTCCCCTAAGTAACCCACCCCCAAGACCACCCCTAAGTACCACCCTAATTACCCTTCCAAGACCCCCCAAGTACCCCCCCAAGTCCCCCCCCAAGACCCCCCTAAGTACCCCCTCCAAGTCCCCCCCCAAGTTCCACCTAATTACCCCACTAAACCCCCCTACATTCCCCCCCAAGACCCCCCTAAGTACCCCTCTAAGCACCCCCCAAGTCCCCTCTAAGTACCACCCTAAGTACCCCCCCCCTCAAGACCCCTCTAAGTACCACCCCCAAGTACCCCCCCAAGACCCCCCTAAGTACCCCACTAAGTACCCCTCCAAGATACCCCTAAGCACCCCCCTCCAAGACCCCCCTAAGTACCCCCTTAAGTACCCCCCTAAGTACCCCCCAAGAGCCCCCCAAGACCCCCCTAAGTACTCCCCTAAGTACCCCCCCAAGATCCCCCTAAGTACCCCCCTAAGTACCTCCCCAAGACCCCCCTAAGTACCCCCCTAAGCACCCCCCTAAGTACCCCTGTAAGTACCCCATCCCAAGATCCCCCTAAGTACCACCCCCCCCAAGACCCCCCTAAGTACCCCCCCTAAGTCCCCCCCCGAAAACCCCCCTAAGTACCCCCCGTAAGTACCCCCCCAAGTCCCCCTAAGTACCCCCCCCTCAAGACCCCTCTAAGTACCACCCCCAAGTACCCCCCCAAGACCCCCCTAAGTACCCCACTAAGTACCCCTCCAAGATACCCCTAAGCACCCCCCTCCAAGACCCCCCTAAGTACCCCCTTAAGTACCCCCCTAAGTACCCCCCAAGAGCCCCCCAAGACCCCCCTAAGTACTCCCCTAAGTACCCCCCCAAGATCCCCCTAAGTACCCCCCCTAAGTACCCCCCTAAGTACCCCTCCAAGACCCCCCTAAGTACCCCCCTAAGTACCCCCCCCCCCCCCAAGTCCCCCCTAAGTACCCCCCTAAGTATCCCCCTAAGTCCCCCCCAAGACCCCCCTAAGTCCCCCCGTAAATACCCACCCAAGACCCTCCTAAGTACCCCCCCTAAGTACCCCCCCCCCCAAGTCCCCCCTAAGTACCCCCCTAAGTATCCCCCTAAGTCCCCCCCAAGACCCCCCTAAGTACTCCCCTAAGTACCACCCCAAGACCCTCCTAAGTACCCCCCTAAGTACCCCTCCAAGACCCCCCTAAGTACCCCCCTAAGTACCCCCCCCCCAAGTCCCCCCTAAGTACCCCCCTAAGTATCCCCCTAAGTCCCCCCCAAGACCCCCCTAAGTCCCCCCGTAAATACCCACCCAAGACCCTCCTAAGTATCCCCCTAAGTACCCCCCCCCCAAGTCCCCCCTAAGTACCCCCTTAAGTACCCCCCCAACACCCCACCAAGACCCCCCTAAGTACTCCCCCAAGACCCCCCTAAGTACCCGCCCTAAGTACCCCCACAACACCCCCCTAAGTACCCCCCAAGACACCCCCAAGACCCCCCTATGTACCCCCCTAAGTACCACCCCAAGACCCCCCTAAGTACCCCCCCTAAGTACCATCCTCAAGACCACCCTAAGTACCACCCTAAGTACCCGCCCCCCCAAGCCCACCCCAAGACCCCCCTAAGTACCCTACCCCAAACCCACCCCAAGACCCCCCTAAGTACCCCACTAAGTATCTCCCCAAGACCCCCCTAAGTACCCCCCTAAGTACCTCCCCAAGACCCCCCTAAGTTTCCCTCTAAGTGCCCCCCTACGTACCCCCCTATGTACCCCCCCAAGACCCCCCTAAGTACCCCCCTAAGTACCCCCCTAAGTACCCCCCCCCCCAAGTACCCCCCCAAGACCCCCCTAAGTACCCCCGTAAGTACCCCCCCAAGACCCTCCTAAGTACCCTCCTAAGTACCCCCCCTAAGTACCCCCCTAAGTACCCCCCCCAAGACCACCCTAAGTACCTCCCCCTCAAGCCCCCCCCCAAGACCCTTCTAAGTACCCCCCTAAGTACTCCCCCCAAGACCCCCCTAAGTACCCCAGTAAGTACCCCCCCCCCCCAAGACCCCCCCAAGACCCCTCTAAGCACCCCCCTAAGTACCCCCCCAAGATCCCCCTAAGTACCCCCCCTAAGGTCCCCCTCCTAAGTACCTCCCCAAAACCCCCCTAAGTACCCCCCTAAGTACCCCCCTAAGTACCCCCCTAAGTACCCCCCCCCCCCAAGTCCCCCCTAAGTACCCCCCTAAGTATCCCCCTAAGTCCCCCCCAAGACCCCCCTAAGTACCCCCGTAAATACCCACCCAAGACCCTCCTAAGTACCCCCCCTAAGTACCCCCCCCCCTCCAAGACCACCCTAAGCACCTCCCCCTCAAGCCCCCCCCAAGCCCCCCCTAAGTACCCCCACTAAGTACCCCCCCCCAAGACCACCCTAAGTACCTCCCCCTCAAGCCCCCACCAAGACCCCCCTAAGTACCCCCCCTAAGTACCCCACTAAGTACCCCCCCAAGACCCCCCTAAGTACCCCCCCCAAGATCCCCCTAAGTACCCCCCCCTAGACCCCCCTAAGTACCCCCCCCAAAACCCCCCTAAGTACCCCCCTAAGTACCACCCCCCCAAGTCCCCCCTAAGTACCCCCCTAAGTATCCCCATAAGTCCCCACCAAGACCCCCCTAAGTACCCCCCCAAGACCCCCCTAAGTACCCCGCCTAAGTACCCCCCCAAGACCCCCCCAAGACCCCCCTATGTACCCCCCTAAGTACCCCCCCCAAGACCCCCCAAAGTACCCCCCTAAGTACCCGCCCCCCCAAGCCCACCCCAAGACCCCCCTAAGTACCCTACCCCAAACCCACCCCAAGACCCCCTAAGTACCCCACTAAATATCTCCCCAAGACCCCCCCTAAGTACCCCCCTAAGTACCTCCCCAAGACCCCCCTAAGTTTCCCTCTAAGTACCCCCCTAAGTACCCCCCTATGTACCCCCCCAAGACCCCCCTAAGTACCCCCCTAAGTACCCCCCCCCCCCCAAGTACCCCCCCAAGACCCCCCTAAGTACCCCCCGTAAGTACCCCCCCAAGACCCTCCTAAGTACCCTCCTAAGAACCCCCCCTAAGTACCCCCCTAAGTACCCCCCCAAAACCCCTCTAAGTACCCCCCTAAGTACCCCCCTAAGTATCCCCCTAAGTACCCCCCCAAGATCCCCCTAAGTACCCCCCCTAAGGTCCCCCTCCTAAGTACCCCCCCAAAACCCCCCTAAGTACCCCCCTAAGTACCCCCCTAAGTACCCCCCCTAAGTACCCCCCTAAGTACCCCCCCCCCAAGTCCCCCCTAAGTACCCCCCTAAGTATCCCCCTAAGTCCCCCCCAAGACCCCCCTAAGTACCACCGTAAATACCCACCCAAGACCCTCCTAAGTACCCCCCCTAAGTACCCCCCCCCTCCAAGACCACCCTAAGTACCTCCCCTTCAAGCCCCCCCCAAGCCCCCCTAAGTACCCCCACTAAGTACCCCCCCCAAGACCACCCTAAGTACCTCCCCCTCAAGCCCCCACCAAGACCCCCCTAAGTACCCCCCTAAGTACCCCACTAAGTACCCTCCCAAGACCCCCCTAAGTACCCCACCCCAAGATCCCCCTAAGTACCCCCCCCCTAGACCCCCCTAAGTACCACCCCAAAACCCCCCTAAGTACCCCCCTTAAGTCCCTCCCCAAGGCCCCCCTAAGTACCCCCCTAAGTACCCCTCCAAGACCCCCACTAAGTACCCCCCCCCAAGACCACCCTAAGTACCTCCCCCTCAAGCCCCCACCAAGACCCCCCTAAGTACCCCCCTAAGTACCCCACTAAGTACCCCCCCAAGACCCCCCTAAGTACCCCCCCCAAGATCCCCCTAAGTACCCCCCCCTAGACCCCCCTAAGTACCCCCCCAAAACCCCCCTAAGTACCCCCCTAAGTACCACCCCCCCAAGTCCCCCCTAAGTACCCCCCCTAAGTATCCCCATAAGTCCCCACCAAGACCCCCCTAAGTACCCCCCCAAGACCCCCCTAAGTACCCCGCCTAAGTACCCCCCCAAGACCCCCCCAAGACCCCCCTATGTACCCCCCTAAGTACCCCCCCCAAGACCCCCCAAAGTACCCCCCTAAGTACCCGCCCCCCCAAGCCCACCCCAAGACCCCCCTAAGTACCCTACCCCAAACCCACCCCAAGACCCCCTAAGTACCCCACTAAATATCTCCCCAAGACCCCCCCTAAGTACCCCCCTAAGTACCTCCCCAAGACCCCCCTAAGTTTCCCTCTAAGTACCCCCCTAAGTACCCCCCTATGTACCCCCCCAAGACCCCCCTAAGTACCCCCCCTAAGTACCCCCCCCCCCCCAAGTACCCCCCCAAGACCCCCCTAAGTACCCCCGTAAGTACCCCCCCCAAGACCCTCCTAAGTACCCTCCTAAGAACCCCCCCTAAGTACCCCCCTAAGTACCCCCCCAAAACCCCTCTAAGTACCCCCCTAAGTACCCCCCCTAAGTATCCCCCTAAGTACCCCCCCAAGATCCCCCTAAGTACCCCCCCTAAGGTCCCCCTCCTAAGTACCCCCCCAAAACCCCCCTAAGTACCCCCCTAAGTACCCCCCTAAGTACCCCCCTAAGTACCCCCCTAAGTACCCCCCCCCAAGTCCCCCCTAAGTACCCCCCTAAGTATCCCCCTAAGTCCCCCCCAAGACCCCCCTAAGTACCACCGTAAATACCCACCCAAGACCCTCCTAAGTACCCCCCCTAAGTACCCCCCCCTCCAAGACCACCCTAAGTACCTCCCCTTCAAGCCCCCCCCAAGCCCCCCCTAAGTACCCCCACTAAGTACCCCCCCCAAGACCACCCTAAGTACCTCCCCCTCAAGCCCCCACCAAGACCCCCCTAAGTACCCCCCTAAGTACCCCACTAAGTACCCTCCCAAGACCCCCCTAAGTACCCCCCCCCCAAGATCCCCCTAAGTACCCCCCCCCTAGACCCCCCTAAGTACCACCCCAAAACCCCCCTAAGTACCCCCTTAAGTCCCTCCCCAAGGCCCCCCTAAGTACCCCCCTAAGTACCCCTCCAAGACCCCCCTAAGTACCCCCCTAAGTATCCCCATAAGTCCCCCCCAAGACCCCCCTAAGTACCCCCGTAAAAACCCACCCAAGACCCTCCTAAGTACCCCCCCTAAGTACCCCCCCCTCCAAGACCACCCTAAGTACCTCCCCCTCAAGCCCCCCCAAGCCCCCCCTAAGTACCCCCCTAAGTACTCCCCCCAAGACCTCCCTAAGTACTCCCCTAAGTACCCCCCCAAGACCACCCTAAGTACCCCCCCAAGACC
This sequence comes from Prorops nasuta, assembly GCF_024137725.1. Taxonomy (NCBI): domain Eukaryota; kingdom Metazoa; phylum Arthropoda; class Insecta; order Hymenoptera; family Bethylidae; genus Prorops; species Prorops nasuta. The sequence goes on along the minus strand of NW_027117068.1, from coordinate 33,229 downwards.
CTCCTAAGTACCCCCCTAAGTACCACCCTCAAGACCCCCCTTAAGAACCCCCTTAAGTACCCCCCCAACACCCCCCAAGACCCCCCTAAGTACTCTTCCAAGACCCCCCTAAGTACTCCCCCAAGACCCCCCTAAGTACCCCCCTAAGTACCACCACAACACCCCCCTAAGTACCACCCTAAGTACCCCCCCCAAGACCCCCCTAAGTACCCCCGCCTAAGTACCCCCCCAAGACCCCCCCAAGACCCCCCTATGTACCCCCCTAAGTACCCCCCCAAGACCCCCCTAAGTACCCCCCCTAAGTACCCGCCCCCCCAAGCCCACCCCAAGACCCCCCTAAGTACCCCACTAAGTATCTCCCCAAGACCCCCCTAAGTACCCCCCTAAGTACCTCCCCAAGACCCCCCTAAGTTTCCCTCTAAGTACCCCCCTAAGTACCCCCCCTATGTACCTCCCCAAGACCCCCCCTAAGTTTCCCTCTAAGTACCCCCCCTAAGTACCCCCCTATGTACCCCTCCAAGACCACCCTAAGTACCTCCCCCTCAAGCCCCCCCAAGCCCCCCCTAAGTACCCCCCTAAGTACTCCCCCCAAGACCTCCCTAAGTACTCCCCTAAGTACCCCCCCAAGACCACTCTAAGTACCCCCCCAAGATCCCCCTAAGTACCCCCCTCAAGACCCCCCTAAGTACCCCCCAAGACCCCCCCAAGACCCCCCTAAGTACCCCCCTTAGTACCTATCCAACACCCCCCTAAGTACCCCCCTAAGTACCCCCCCAAGACCACCCCAAGATCCCCCTAAATACCCCCCTAAGTACCCCCCCAAGACCCCCCTAAGTACCCCCCTAAGTACCCCCCTATGTACCCCACCAAGACCCCACTAAGTACCCCCCTAAGTACCCCGCCCCCCCTCCAAGCCCACTCCCAGACCCCCCTAAGTACCCCCACCCCCAAGATCACACTAAGTCCCCCCCCCCAAGACCCCCCTAAGTAACCCCCCCATGACTCCCCTAAGTACCCCCCTAAGTACCTCCCTAAGTACCTCCCCTAGTCCCCCCTAAGTACCCTCTTAAATACCCCCCCAAGACCCTCCTAAGTACCCTCCTAAGTACCCCCACTAAGTACCCCCCCCCCCCAAGACCACCCTAAGTACCTCCCCCTCAAGCCCCCCCCAAGACCCCCTCAAGACCCCCATAAGTACCCCCCCCCAAGATCCCCCTAAGTACCACCCCCTAGACCCCTCTAAGTACCCCCCTAAGTACCCCCCCAAAACCCCACTAAGTACCCCCCTAAGTCCCTCCCCAAGGCCCCCCTAAGTACCCCTCTAAGTACCCCCCTAAGTACCCCCCCCACCCAAGACCCCCCTAAGTACCACCCTAAGTACCCCCCCCCCCCCAAAACCCCCCTAAGTACCTCCCTAAGTACCTCCCCTAGTCCCCCCTGAGTACCCCCGTAAATACCCCCCCAAGAACCTCCTAAGTACCCTCCTAAGTACCCCCACTAAGTACCCCCCCCCCCCCAAGACCACCCTAAGTACCTCCCCCTCAAGCCCCCACCAAGACCCCCCTAAGTACCCCCCTAAGTACCCCACTAAGTAACCCCCCCCCAAGACCCCCCTAAGTACCCCACCCCCGCCAGATCCCCCTAAGTACCACCCCTAGACCCCCTAAGTACCCCCCTAAGTACCCCCCTATGTCCCTCCCCAAGGCCCCCCTAAGTACCCCCCTAAGTACCCCCCTAAGTACCCCCCCCCCCCCAAGTCCCCCCTAAGTACCCCCCTAAGTATCCCCCTAAGTCCCCCCCAAGACCCCCCTATGTACCCCCGTAAATACCCACCCAAGACCCTCCTAAGTACCCCCCTAAGTACCCCCCCCTAGACCCCTCTAAGTACCCCCCCTAAGTACCCCCCTAAAACCCCACTAAGTACCCCTCTAAGTACCCCCCTAAGTACCCCCCCACCCAAGACCCCCCTAAGTACCACCCTAAGTAACCCCCCCCCCCCCAAGACCCCCCTAAGTACCACCCTAAGTAACCCCCCCCCCCCCAAGACCCCCCTAAGTACCACCCTAATAAGCCACACAAGACCCCCCTAAGTACCCCCCCAAGATCCCTCCTAAGTACCCCCCTAAGTACCCCACCAAGTCCCCCCCCCAAGACCCTCCTAAGGCACCCCCGTAAATACCCCCCCAAGAACCTCCTAAGTACCCTCCTAAGTACCCCCACTAAGTACCCCCCCCCCAAGACCACCCTAAGTACCACCCCCTCAAGCCCCACCAAGACCCCCCTAAGTACCCCCCTAAGTACCCCACTAAGTACCCCCCCCCCATGACCCCCCTAAGTACCCCCCCCCCAAGATCCCCCTAAGTACCACCCCTAGACCCCCTAAGTACCCCCCTAAGTACCCCCCTATGTCCCTCCCCAAGGCCCCCCTAAGTACCCCCCCTAAGTACCCCTCCAAGACCCCCCTAAGTACCCCCCTAAGTACCCCCCCCCCCAAGTCCCCCCTAAGTACCCCCCTAAGTATCCCCCTAAGTCCCCCCCAAGACCCCCCTATGTACCCCCGTAAATACCCACCCAAGACCCTCCTAAGTACCCCCCCTAAGTACCCCCCCCCCCCTCCAAGAACACCCTAAGTACCTCCCCCTCAAGCCCCCCCCAAGACCCCCCTAAGTACCCCCCTAAGTACTCCCCCCAAGACCTCCCTAAGTACTCCCCTAAGTACCCCCCCAAAGACCACCCTAAGTACCCCCCCAAGACCCTCCTAAGTACCCCCCTAAGTACCCCCTCAAGACCCCCCTTAAGTACCCCCTTAAGTACCCCCCCAACACCCCACCAAGACCCCCCTAAGTACTCCCCCAAGACCCCCCTAAGTACCCCCCTAAGTACCTCCCCAAGACCACCCTAAGTACCCCCCTAAGTACCCGCCCCCCCAAGCCCACCCCAAGACCCCCCTAAGTACCCTACCCCAAGCCCACCCCAAGACCCCCCTAAGTACCTCCCCAAGACCCCCCTAAGTTTCCCTCTAAGTACCCCCCTAAGTACCCCCCTATGTACCCCCCCAAGACCCCCCTAAGTACCACCCTAAGTACCCCCACCCCCAAGATCACCCTAAGTCCCCCCCCCCAAGACCCCCCTAAGTAACCCCCCCAAGACTCCCCTAAGTACCCCCCTAAGTACTCCCCCCAAGACCCCCTTAAGTACCCCAGTAAGTACCCCCCCCCAAGACCCCCCCAAGACCTCTCTAAGCACCCCCCTAAGTACCCCCCCAAGATCCCCCTAAGTACCCCCCCTAAGGTCCCCCTCCTAAGTACCCCCCCCAAAACCCCCCTAAGTACCCCCCTAAGTACCCCCCCAAGATCCCCCTAAGTACCCCCCCTAAGGTCCCCCTCCTAAGTACCCCCCCAAAACCCCCCTAAGTACCACCCGAAGTACCCCCCCAAGACCCCCCTAAGTACCCCCCCAAATACCCTCCCAAGACCCCCCTAAGTACCATCCTAAGTACCCCCCCCAAGACATTTCTAAGTAACCCCCTAAGTACCCCCCTAAGTACCCCCCCAAGATCCTCCTTAGTACCCCCCCCCAAGACCCCATCAAGACCCCCCTAAGTACCCCCCTAAGTACCCCCCCAAGATCCCCCTAAGTACCCCCCCAAGACCCCATCAAGACCCCCCTAAGAACACCCCTAAGTACCCCCCACAAATCCCCCCACCAAGACCCCCCAAAGACCCCCCTAAGTACCCCCCTAATTACCCCCCCAAGACCCCCCTAAGTACCCCCCTAAGTACCCCCCCAAGATCCCCCTAAGTACCCCCCCAAGACCCCATCAAGACCCCCTTAAGAACACCCCTAAGTACCCCCCACAAATCCCCCCACCAAGACCCCCCCAAGACCCCCCTAAGTACCCCACTAAGTATCTCCCCAAGACCCCCCTAAGTATCCCTCTAAGTACCCCCCTAAGTACCCCCCTATTTACCCCCCCAAAACCCCTCTAAGTACCATCCTAACTACCCCCCTAAGAACCCCCCCTAAGTACCCCCCCAAGATCCCCCTAAGTACCCCCCCAAGACCCCATCAAGACCCCCTTAAGAACACCCCTAAGTACCCCCCACAAATCCCCCCACCAAGACCCCCCCAAGACCCCCCTAAGTACCCCCACTAAGTATCTCCCCAAGACCCCCCTAAGTACCCCCCTAAGTACCCACCCAAGACCCCCCTAAGTATCCCTCTAAGTACCCCCCTAAGTACCCCCCTATTTACCCCCCCAAAACCCCTCTAAGTACCATCCTAACTACCCCCCTAAGAACCCCCCCTAAGTACCCCACCAATATCCCCCTAAGTACCCCCCCCAAGACCCCTCCTAAGTACCCCCCTAAGTATCACCCTAATTACCCTTCCAAGACCCCCCAAGTACCCTCCCAAGTCCCCCCCCTAGACCCCCCTAAGTACCCCCCCCAAGTCCCCCCCCCCAAGTTCCACCTAAGTACCCCACTAAACCCCCCTAAATTCCCCCCCAAGACCCCCCTAAGTACCCCTCTAAGTACCCCCCAAGTCCCCTCTAAGTACCACCCTAAGTACCCCCCCCTCAAAATCCCCTCTAAGTACCACCCCCAAGTACCCCCCCAAGACCACCCTAAGTACCCCACTAAGTACCCCTCCAAGATCCCCCTAAGCACCCCCCTCAAAGACCCCCCTAAGTACCCCCCTAAGTACCCCCCAAGAGCCCCCCAAGACCCCCCTAAGTACTCCCCTTAGTACCCCCCCCTAGACCCTCCTAAGTACCTCCCCAAGACCCCCCTAAGTACCCCCCTAAGCACCCCCCTAAGTACCCCTGTAAGTACCCCATCCCAAGATCCCCCTAAGTAACCCACCCCCAAGACCCCCCTAAGTACCCCCCTAAGTCCCCCCCCCAAGACCCCCCTAAGTACCCCCGTAAGTACCCCCCCAAGACCCCCTAAGTACCCCACTAAGTATCTCCCCAAGACCCCCCTAAGTACCCCCCTAAGTACCCCCCAAGATCCCCCTAAGTACCACCCTCAAGCCCCCCTAAGTACCCCCCCAAGACCCCCCCAAGACCCCCCTAAGTACCACCCTAAGTACTCCCCAAGACCCCCCTAAGTACCTCCACAAGACCCCCCTAAGAACCCCCCTAAGTACCCACCCAAGACCCCTCTAAGTACCCCCCCCCCCTTAGTACTCCCCTAAGTACCCCCCCAAGATCCCCCTAAGTACCCCCCTCAAGACCCCCCTAAGTACCCCCCTTAGTACCTATCCAACACCCCCCTAAATACCCCCCTAAGTACCCCCCCAAGACCACCCCAAGATCCCCCTAAATACCCCCCTAAGTACCCCCCAAGACCCCCCTAAGTACCCCCCTAAGTACCCCCCTTATGTACCCCCCCAAGACCCCACTAAGTACCCCCCTAAGTACCCGCCCCCCTCCAAGCCCACTCCCAGACCCCCCTAAGTACCCCCACCCCCAAGATCACACTAAGTCCCCCCCCCCAAGACCCCCCTAAGTAACCCCCCCATGACTCCCCTAAGTACCCCCCTAAGTACCTCCCTAAGTACCTCCCCTAGTCCCCCCTAAGTACCCCCTTAAATACCCCCCCAAGACCCTCCTAAGTACCCCCACTAAGTACCCCCCCCAAGACCACCCTAAGTACCTCCCCCTCAAGCCCCCACCAAGACCCCCCTAATTACCCCACTAAGTACCCCCCCCCCAAGACCCCCCCCCAAGACCCCCCCCCCAAGACCCCCCCAAGACCCCCCTAAGTACCCCCCCCCCCAAGATCCACCTAAGTACCCCCCCCTAGACGCCTCTAAGTACCCCCCTAAGTACCACCCAAGGTCCCTCCCCAAGGCCCCCCTAAGTACCCCCCCTAAGTACCCCTCCAAGACCCCCCTAAGTACCCCCCTAAGTACCCCCCCCCCCCCAAGTCCCCTCTAAGTACCCCCCTAAGTATCCCCCTAAGTCCCCCCCAAGACCCTCCCAAGTACCCCCGTAAATACCCCCCCAAGACCCACCTAAGTACCCTCCTAAGTACCCCCCCTAAGTACCCCCCTAAGTACCCCCTCCCCAAGACCACCCTAAGTACCTCCCCCTCAAGCCCCCCCCAAGACCCCCCTAAGTACCCCCCTAAGTACTCACCCCAAGACCCTCCTAAGTACCCCCCCTAAGTACCCCCCCAAGACCACCCTAAGTACCCCCCCAAGACCTTCCTAAGTACCCCCCTAAGTACCCCCTCAAGACCCCCCCTAAGTACCCCCTTAAGTACCCCCCCAACACCCCACCAAGACCCCCCTAAGTACTCCCCCAAGAGCCCCCTAAGTACCCCCCTAAGTACCACCCCAACACCCCCCTAAGTACCCCCCCAAGACCCCCCTAAGTACCCCCCTAAGTGCCCCCCCAAGACCCCCCCAAGACCCCCCCAAGACCCCCCTATGTACCCCCCTAAGTACCCGCCCCCCCCCCCAAGCCCACCCCAAGACCCCCCTAAGTACCCCACTAAGTATCTCCCCAAGACCACCCTAAGTACCCCCCCCCCCAAGTACCCCCCACAAGATCCCCCCTAAGTACCCCCCTAAGTACCCCTCCAAGACCCCCCTAAGTACCCCCCTAAGTACCCCCCTAAGTACCCCCCCCCCCCAAGTCCCCCCTAAGTACCTCCCTAAGTATCCCCCTAAGTCCCCCCCCAAGACCCCCCTATGTACCCCCGTAAATACCCACCCAAGACCCTCCTAAGTACCCCCCCTAAGTACCCCCCCCCTCCAAGAACACCCTAAGTACCTCCCCCTCAAGCCCCCCCCAATACCCCACTAAGTACCACCCTAATTACCCACCCAAGACCCCCCTAAGTACCCCCCTAAGTACCCCCCCCAAAGTACCCCCCAAGATCCCCCCTAAGTACCCCCCTAAGTACCCCCCCAAGTCCCCCCCAAGACCCTCCCAAGTACCCCCGTAAATACCCCCCCAAGACCCACCTAAGTACCCTCCTAAGTACCCCCCCTAAGTACCCCCCTAAGTACCCCCTCCCCAAGACCACCCTAAGTACCTCCCCCTCAAGCCCCCCCCAAGACCCCCCTAAGTACCCCCCTAAGTACTCACCCCAAGACCCTCCTAAGTACACCCCCTAAGTACCCCCCCAAGACCACCCTAAGTACCCCCCCAAGACCCTCCTAAGTACCCCCCTAAGTACCCCCACAAGACCCCCCCTAAGTACCCCCCCTAAGTACCCCCCCTAAGTGCCCCCCCAAGACCCCCCCAAGACCCCCCCAAGACCCCCCTATGTACCCCCCTAAGTACCCGCCCCCCCAAGCCCACCCCAAGACCCCCCTAAGTACCCCACTAAGTATCTCCCCAAGACCACCCTAAGTACCCCCCCCCCAAGTACCCCCCACAAGATCCCCCCTAAGTACCCCCCTAAGTACCCCCCTAAGTACCCCTCCAAGACCCCCCTAAGTACCCCCCTAAGTACCCCCCTAAGTACCCCCCCCCCCAAGTCCCCCCTAAGTACCCCCCTAAGTATCCCCCTAAGTCCCCCCCCAAGACCCCCCTATGTACCCCCGTAAATACCCACCCAAGACCCTCCTAAGTACCCCCCCTAAGTACCCCCCCCTCCAAGAACACCCTAAGTACCTCCCCCTCAAGCCCCCCCCAATACCCCACTAAGTACCACCCTAATTACCCACCCAAGACCCCCCTAAGTACCCCCCTAAGTACCCCCCCAAAGTACCCCCCAAGATCCCCCCTAAGTACCCCCCTAAGTACCCCCCCAAGTCCCCCCCAAGACCCTCCCAAGTACCCCCGTAAATACCCCCCCAAGACCCACCTAAGTACCCTCCTAAGTACCCCCCCTAAGTACCCCCCTAAGTACCCCCTCCCCAAGACCACCCTAAGTACCTCCCCCTCAAGCCCCCCCAAGACCCCCCTAAGTACCCCCCTAAGTACTCACCCCAAGACCCTCCTAAGTACACCCCCTAAGTACCCCCCCAAGACCACCCTAAGTACCCCCCCAAGACCCTCCTAAGTACCCCCCTAAGTACCCCCACAAGACCCCCCCTAAGTACCCCCTTAAGTACCCCCCCCCAACACCCCACCAAGACCCCCCTAAGTACTCCCCCAAGACCCCCCTAAGTACCCCCCTAAGTACCACCCCTACACCCCCCTAAGTACCCCCCCAAGACCCCCCTAAGTACCCCCCTAAGTGCCCCCCCAAGACCCCCCAAGACCCCCCCAAGACCCCCCTATGTACCCCTCTAAGTACCCGCCCCCCCAAGCCCACCCCAAGACCCCCCTAAGTACCCCCACTAAGTACCCCCCCAAGACCACCCTAAGTACCCCCCCCAAGACCCTCCTAAGTACCCCCCTAAGTACCCCCACAAGACCCCCCCTAAGTACCCCCTTAAGTACCCCCCCAACACCCCACCAAGACCCCCCTAAGTGCCCCCCCAAGACCCCCCAAGACCCCCCCAAGACCCCCCTATGTACCCCCCTAAGTACCCGCCCCCCCCAAGCCCACCCCAAGACCCCCCTAAGTACCCCCCTAAGTACCCCCCAAGTCCCCCCCCAAGACCCTCCTAAGTACCACCGTAAGTACCCCCCCAAGACCCTCCTAAGTACCCTCCTAAGTACCCCCCTAATTACCCCCCTAAGTACCCCCCTAAGTCCCCCCCTAAGTACCCTCCCCAAGACCCCCCTAAGTACCCCCCTAAGTACCCCACTAAGTATCTCCCCAAGGACCCCCCCTAAGTACCCCCCTAAGTCCCCCCCAAGACCCCCCTGTCTACCCCCGTAAATACCCACCCAAGACCCTCCTAAGTACCCCCCCTAAGAACCCCTCCCTCCAAGAACACCCTAAGTACCTCCCCCTCAAGCCCCCCCCAAGACCCCCCTAAGTACCACCCCAAGACTCCCCTAAGTACCCCCCTAAGTGCCCCCCAAGACCCCCCCAAGACCCCCCCAAGACCCCCCTATGTACCCCCCTAAGTACCCGCCCCCCCAAGCCCACCCCAAGACCCCCCTAAGTACCCCACTAAGTATCTCCCCAAGACCCTCCTAAGTACGACCCTAAGTACCTCCCCAAGACCCCCCTATGTTTCCCTCTAAGTACTCCCCTAAGTACCCCCCTAAGTACCGCCCAAGTCCCCCCCCAAGAACCCCCTAAGTACCACCGTAAGTACCCCCCCAAGACCCTCCTAAGTACCCTCCTAAGTACCACCCCTAAGTACCCCCCTAAGTACCCCCCCCAAGACCACCCTAAGTACCTCCCCCTCAAGCCCCCCCCAAGACCCTTCTAAGTACCCCCCTAAGTACCCCAGTAAGTACCCCCCCCCCAAGACCCCCCAAGACCCCTCTAAGCACCCCCCTAAGTACCCCCCCAAGATCCCCTAAGTACCCCCCCAAGAACCCCCTAAGTACCCCTCCAAGATCCCCCTAAGTACCCACCCTAAGGTCCCCCTCCTAAGTACCCCCCCAAAACCCCCCTAAGTACCCCCCTAAGTACCTCCCCAAGACCCCCCTAAGTACCCCCCTAATTACCCCCCTAAGTACCCCTCCAAGACCCCCCTAAGTACCCCCCTAAGTACCCCCCTAAGTACCCCCCTAAGTACCCCTCCAAAACCCCTCTAAGTACCCCCCCAAAACCCCTCTAAGTACCCCCCTAAGTACCCCCCTAAGTATCCCCCTAAGTACCCCCCCTAAGTACCCCCCTAAGTACCACCCTAAGTACCCCCCCAAGATCCCCCTTAGTACCCCCCCAAGACCCATCAAGACCCCCCTAAGTACCACCCCAAGGACCCCCCCAAGACCCCATCAAGACCCCCCTAAGAACACCCCTAAGTACCCCCCCCAAATCCCCCCACCAAGACCCCCCAAGACCCCCCTAAGTACCCCCCTAATTACCCCCCTAAGTACCCCCCTAAGTCCCCCCCTAAGTACCTCCCCAAGACCCCCCTAAATACCCCCCTAAGTACCCGCCCCCCCAAGCCCACCACAAGTCCCCCCTAAGTACCCCACTAAGTATCTCCCCAAGACCCCCCTAAGTACTCCCCTAAGTACCCCCCCAAGACCCTCCTAAGTATCCATCTAAGTACCACCCTAAGTACCCCCCCAAGATCCCCCTAAGTACCCCCCCCAAGACCCTCCTAAGTACCCCCTTAAATACCCACCCAAGACCCTCCTAAGTACCCTCCTAAGTACCCCACTAAGTACCCCCCCCCCCCAAGACCACCCTAAGTACCTCCCCCTCAAGCCCCCACCAAGACCCCCCTAATTACCCCACTAAGTACCCCCCCCCCAAGACCCACCCAAGACCCCCCTAAGTACCCCCCCCAAGATCCCCCTAAGTACCCCCCCCTAGACCCCCCTAAGTACCCCCCTAAGTACCCCCCCAAAATCCCCTAAGTACCCCCCTAAGTCCCTCCCCAAGGCCCTCCTAAGTACCCCCCTAAGTACCCCTCTAAGTACCCCCCTAAGTACCCCCCCAAGACCCCCCTAAGTACCACCCTAAGTACCCCCCCCCCCCCCAAGACCCCCCTAAGTACCACCCTAATTAGCCACCCAAGACCCCCCTAAGTACCCCCCCAAAGTACCCCCCCAAGATCCCCCCAAGTACCACCCTAAGTACCCCTCCAAGTCCCCCCCCAAGACCCTCCTAAGTACCCCCCCCCCCCAAGACCACCCTAAGTACCTCCCCCTCAAGCCCCCACCAAGACCCCCCTAAGTACCCCACTAAGTACCCCCCCCAAGACCCCCCTAAGTACCCCCCCCCAAGATCCCCCTAAGTACCCCCCCCTAGACCCCCCCTAAGTACCCACTCAAAACCCCCATAATTACCCCCCTAAGTCCCTCCCCAAGGCCCCCCTAAGTACCCCCCTAAGTACCCCTCCAAGACCCCCCTAAGTACCCCCTTAAGTACCCCCCCCCCCAAGTCCCCCCTAAGTACCCCCCCTAAGTATCCCCCTAAGTCCCCCCCAAGACCCCCCCTAAGTCCCCCCGTAAATACCCACCCAAGACCCTCCTAAGTACCCCCCCTAAGTACCCCCCCAACCAAGACCACCCTAAGTACCTCCCCCTCACGCCCCCCCAAGACCCCCTAAGTACCGCCCTATGTACTCCCCCCAAGACCTCCCTAAGTACTCCCCTAAGTACCCACCAAGACCCCCCTAAGTACTCCCGCAAGACCCCCCTAAGTACCCCCCCTAAGTACCCCCACAACACCCCCCTAAGTACCCCCCTAAGTACCCCCCAAGACCCCCCTAAGTACCCCCCTAAGTACCCCCCAAGACCCCCCCAAGACCCCCCTATGTACTCCCCTAAGTACCCCCCCAAGACCCCCCTAAGTACCCCCCTAAGTACCCTCCTCAAGACCACCCTAAGTACCCCCCTAAGTACCCGCCCCCCCAAGCCCACCCCAAGACCCCCCTAAGTACCCTACCCCAAACCCACCCCAAGACCCCCCTAAGTACCCCCCTAAGTACCCCCCCCCCAAGTCCCCCCTAAGTACCCTTCTAAGTATCCCCCTAAGTCCCCCCCAAGACCCCCCTAAGTACCCCCGTAAATACCCACCCAAGACCCTCCTAAGTACCCCCCCTAAGTACCCCCCCCCTCCAAGACCACCCTAAGTACCTCCCCCTCAAGCCCCCCCCAAGCCCCCCCTAAGTACCCCCACTAAGTACCCCCCCCCCAAGACCACCCTAAGTACCTCCCCCTCAAGCCCCCACCAAGACCCCCGTAAGTACCCCCCTAAGTACCCCACTAAGTACCCCCCCCAAGACCCCCCTAAGTACCCGCCCCAAGTTCCCCCTAAGTACCCCCCCCCTAGACCCCCCTAAGTACCCCCCCAAAACCCCCCTAAGTACCCCCCCTAAGTATCCCCATAAGTCCCCACCAAGACCCCCCTAAGTACCCCCGTAAATACCCACCCAAAACCCTCCTAAGTACCCCCCCTAAGTACCGCCCCCCCTCCAAGACCACCCTAAGTACCTCCCCCTCACGCCCCCCCCCAAGACCCCCCTATCACGCCCCCCCCCAAGACCCCCCTAAGTACCCCCCTAAGTACCCCCCCCAAGACCACCCTAAGTACCTCCCCCTCAAGCCCCCCCCCCAAGACCCTTCTAAGTACCCCCCTAAGTACTCCCCCCAAGACCCCCCTAAGTACCCCAGTAAATACCCCCCCCCCAAGACCCCCCCAAGACCCCTATAAGCACCCCCCTAAGTACCCCTCCAAGATCCCCCTAAGTACCCCCCCAAGATCCCCCTAAGTAACCCCCCTAAGGTCCCCCTCCTAAATACCCCCCAAAACCCCCCTAAGTACCACCATAAGTACCCCCCTAAGTACCCCCCACCCAAGTCCCCCCTAAGTACCCCCCTAAGTATCCCCCTAAGTCCCCCCCAAGACCCCCCTAAGTACCCCCCCTAAGTACCCCCCCTCCAAGACCAACCTAAGTACCTCCCCCTCAAGCCCCCCCTAAGTACCCCCCTAAGTACTCCCCCCAAGACCTCCCTAAGTACTCCCCTAAGTACCCCCCCCAAGACCACCCTAAGTACCCCCCCAAGAACCTCCTAAGTACCCCCCTAAGTACCCCCTCAAGACCCCCCTTAAGAACCCCCTTAAGTACCCCCCCCAACACCCCACCAAGACCCCCCTAAGTACTCCCCCAAGACCCCCCTAAGTACCCCCCTAAGTACCACCACAACACCCCCCTAAGTACCCCCCTAAGTACCCCCCCCAAGACCCCCCTAAGTACCCCGCCTAAGTACCCCCCCAAGACCCCCCCAAGACCACCCTATGTACCCCCCTAAGTACCCCCCCAAGACCCCCCTAAGTACCCCCCTAAGTACCCGCCCCCCCAAGCCCACCCCAAGACCCCCCTAAGTACCCTACCCCAAACCCACCCCAAGACCCCCCTAAGTACCCCACTAAGTATCTCCCCAAGACCCCCCCTAAGTACCCCCCTAAGTACCTCCCCAAGACCCCCCTAAGTTTCCCTCCAAGTACCCCCCTAAGTACCCCCCTATGTACCCCCCCAAGACCCCCCTAAGTACCCCCCTAAGTAACCCCCCCCAAGTACCCCCCCAAGACCCCCCTAAGTACCCCCGTAAGTACCCCCCCAAGACCCTCCTAAGTACCCTCCTAAGAACCCCCCCTAAGTACCCCCCCCAAAACCCCTCTAAGTACCCCCCTAAGTATCCCCCTTAGTCCCCCCCAAGAACCCCCTAAGTACCCCCGTAAATACCCACCCAAGAACCTCCTAAGTACCCCCCCTAAGTACCCCCCCCCTCCAAGACCACCCTAAGTACCTCCCCCTCAAGCCCCCCCCAAGCCCCCCCTAAGTACCCCCACTAAGTACCCCCCCCCAAGACCACCCTAAGTACCTCCCCCTCAAGCCCCCACCAAGACTCCCCTAAGTACCCCCCCTAAGTACCCCACTAAGTACCCCCCCCAAGACCCCCCTAAGTACCCCCCCCAAGATCCCCCTAAGTACCCCCCCCTAGACCCCCCTAAGTACCACCCCAAAACCCCCCTAAGTACCCCCCTAAGTCCCTCCCCAAGGCCCCCCTAAGTACCCCCCTAAGTACCCCCCCCCTCCAAGACCACCCTAAGTACCTCCCCCTCAAGCCCCCCCCAAGCCCCCCCTAAGTACCCCCACTAAGTACCCCCCCCAAGACCACCCTAAGTACCTCCCCCTCAAGCCCCCACCAAGACTCCCCTAAGTACCCCCCTAAGTACCCCACTAAGTACCCCCCCAAGACCCCCCTAAGTACCCCCCCCAAGATCCCCCTAAGTACCCCCCCCTAGACCCCCCTAAGTACCACCCCAAAACCCCCCTAAGTACCCCCCTAAGTCCCTCCCCAAGGCCCCCCTAAGTACCCCCCTAAGTACCCCTCCAAGACCCCCCTAAGTACCCCCCTAAGTACCCCCCTAAGTACCACCCCCCCAAGTCCCCCCTAAGTACCCCCCTAAGTATCCCCATAAGTCCCCCCCAAGACCCCCCTAAGTACCCCCGTAAATACCCACCCAAGACCCTCCTAAGTACCCCCCCTAAGTACCACCCCCCTCCAAGACCACCCTAAGTACCTCCCCCTCACGCCCCCCCCCAAGACCCCCCTAAGTACCCCCCCCAAGACCACCCTAAGTACCACCCCCTCAAGCCCCCCCCCAAGACCCTTCTAAGTACCCCCCTAAGTACTCCCCCCAAGACCCCCTAAGTACCACAGTAAGTACCCCCCCCCCCCCAAGAACCCCCCAAGACCCCTATAAGCACCCCCCTAAGTACCCCCCCAAGATCCCCCTAAGTACCCCCCCTAAGGTCCCCCTCCTAAGTCCCCCCCAAGACCCCCCTAAGTACCCCCGTAAATACCCACCCAAGACCCTCCTAAGTACCCCCCCTAAGTACCCCCCCTCCAAGACCACCCTAAGTACCTCCCCCTCAAGCCCCCCCAAGCCCCCCCTAAGTACCCCCCTAAGTACTCCCCCCAAGACCTCCCTAAGTACTCCCCTAAGTACCCCCCCAAGACCACCCTAAGTACCCCCCCAAGACCCTCCTAAGTACCCCCCTAAGTACCCCCTCAAGACCCCCCTTAAGTACCCCCTTAAGTACCCCCCCAACAGCCCACCAAGACCCCCCTAAGTACTCCCCCAAGACCCCCCTAAGTACCCCCCTAAGTACCACCACAACACCCCCCTAAGTACCCCCCTAAGTACCCCCCCAAGACCCCCCTCAGTACCCAGCCTAAGTACCCACCCAAGACCCCCCCAAGACCCCCCTAAGTACCCCCCTAAGTACCCCCCCAAGACCCCCCTAAGTACCCCCCTAAGTACCCGCCCCCCCAAGATCCCCCTAAGTACCCCCCCCCTAGACCCCCCTAAGTACCCCCCCTAAGTACCACCCCAAAACCCCCCTAAGTACCCCCCTAAGTCCCTCTCCAAGACCCCCCTAAGTACCCCCCTAAGTACCCCCCAAAGTCCCCCCCCCAAGACCCCCCCAAGACCCCACTAAGTACAACCCCCCAAGTCCCCCCCTACAAGTCCCCCCCAAGACCACACACCAAGACCCCCCCCCCCCAAGACCCCTTCCCCCCCAAGACCCCCTAAGTACACCCCCCAAAACCCCCTTAAGTACCCCCCAAGACCCCCCTAAGTATCCCCTTAAGTACCCTCCTAAGTACCCCCCCTCAAGTACCCCCCCAAGAGACTTCTAAGTACCCCCCACAAGTCCCCCCCCCAAGACCCCCCTGAGTACCCCCCCAAGATCCCCCTAAGTACCCCCCCCCCCTAGCCCCCCTAAGTACCCCCCTAAGTACCCCCCAGACCCCCCTAAATACCCCCCCAAAACCCCCTAAGTACCCCCCTAAGTCCCTCCCCAAGACCCTCCTAAGTACCATCCTAAGTACCCCCCTAAGTACCCCCCCCCAAGACCCTCCTAAGTACCCCCCTAAGTACCCACCCCCAAGACCCTCTTAAGTACCCCCCTAAGTACCCCCCTAAGTACCCCCTTAAGTACCCCCCTAAGTAACACCATAACACCCCCCTAAGTACCCCCCCTCAAGTACCCCCCCAAGACACTTCTAAGTACCCCCCTAATTATCCCCCCTAAGTGCCCCCCCCAACACCCCCCTAAGTACCCCCCACAAGTCCCCCCCCCAAGACCCCCCTAAGTTCCCCCCTAAATACCCCCCCAAGACCACCCTAAGTACCGCCCTAAGTTCCCCCCCTATGTTCCCCTCCAAGACCCCCCTATGTACCCCCCCAAGTCCACCCCCCCCCAAGACCCCCCCAAGATCCCCCCTAAGTACCCCCCTAAGTACCCCCCCCCCCCCTTAAGTCCCCCCCAAGACCCCCCTAAGTACCCGCCCCAAGACCCCCCTAAGTACTCCCCTAAGTACCCCCCCCAAGACCCCCTTAAGTACCCCCCCAAGACCCCTCTAATTATCCCCCTAAGTACCCCCTCAAGACCCCCCTAAGTACCCGCTTAAGTACCTCCCCAAGACCCCTCTAAGTACCCACCTAAGTACCCCCCCCACGACCCCCCACAAGTCACCCCCCTCCCCCACGACCCCCCACAAGTCACCCCCCCCCCCCACGACCCCCCTAAGTAGCCCCTCAAGACCCCCCTAAGTACCACCCCCCACGACCCCCCTAATTACCCCCCTAAATACCCCCCTAAGTACTCCCCACAATTCCTCCCCCCAAGACCACCCTAAGTACCCCCTTAAGACTCCCTATGTACCCCCCTTAGTACCCCCCACAATTCCTCCGCCCAAGACCCCCCTAAGTACCCCCCCTAAGTACCCCCCTTAGTACCCCCCTAAGTACCCCCCACAAGAACCCCTAAGTACCCCCCTAAGTACTCCCCTAAGTACCCCCCTCAAGACCCCCCTAAGTTCCTCCCCAAGACCCCCCTAAGTACCCCTAAGTACCCCCCTAAGTACCCCCCTATGTACCCCCCCTAAGTACCCCTCCAAGACCCCCCTAAGTACACCCCTAAGTACCCCCCCTAAGTACCCCCCCCCAAGTCCGCCCCCAAGACCCCCCTAAGTACCCCCCCACGACCCCCCTAATTACCCCCCTAAGTACCCTCCTAAGTACTCCCCACAATTCCTCCCCCCTTAGTACCCCCCTAAGTACCCCCCTTAGTACAACCCTAAGTACCCCCCTAAGTACCCCCCCTCAAGACCCCCCTAAGTACCCCCCCAAGACCACCCCAAGACCCCCTAAGTACCCCCCCAAGACACCCCTAAGTACCCCACTAAGTACTCCCCCTAAGTACCCCCCCCCCCCAAGACCTTTCTAAGTACCCCCCTAAGTACCCACCCCAAGACCCCCCTAAGTACCCCCCCCCCCCCCAGTCCCCTCCCAAGATCCCCTAAGTACACCCCTAAGTACCCCCCAAGACCCCCCTAAGTACCACCACAAAACCCCCCTAAGAACCCCCCTAAGTACCCCCCCCCCCAAGACCTTTCTAAGTTCCCCCCTAAGTACCCACCCCAAGACCCCCCTAAGTACTCCCCAAAGTACCCCCCCAAGACCACCCTAAGTACCCCCCAAGACCCTCCTAAGTACCCCCCCCCCCCTAGGTACTCCCCTAAGTACCCCCCCAAGACCCCCCCAAGACCCCCTAAGTACCCACCAAGACCCTCCTAAGTACCCCCCCCCCTAAGTACTCCCCTAAGTACCCCCCCCCCCCAAGATCCCCCTAAGTACCCCCCTCAAGACCCCCCTAAGTACCCCCCCCAAGACCCCCCCAAGACCCCCATAAGTACTCCTCCAAGACCCCCTAAGTACCCCCCTTAGTACCTCCCCAACACCCCTCTAAGTACCCCCCTAAGTACCCCCCTAAGACACCCCAAGACCCCCCTAATTACCCCCCTAAGTACCCCACTATGTACCCCCCCCAAGACCCCACTAAGTACCCCCCTAAGTACCCGCCCCCCCCCAAGCCCACTCCCAGACCCCCCTAAGTACCCCCACCCCCAAGATCCCCCTAAGTACCCCCCCCCCAAGACCCCCCTAAGTAACCCCCCCAAGACTCCCTTGAGTACCCCCCTAAGTACCCCCCCAAGACCCCCCTAAGTACCTCCCTAAGTACCTCCCCAATTCCCCCCTAAGTACCCCCCTAAGTACCCCCCCAAGATCCCTCTAAGTACCCCACTATGTACCACCCCCCAAGAACCCCCTAAGTACCACCCTAATTACCCACCCAAGACCCCCCTAAGTACCCCCCTAAGTACCCCCCCCAAAGTACCCCCCCAATATCCCCCCTAAGTACCCCCCCAAGTCCCCCCCCCAAGACGCTCCTAAGTACCCCCGTAAATACCCCCCCCAAGACCCTCCTAAGTACCCTCCTAAGTACCCTCCCTAAGTACCCCCACCCCCAAGATCCCCCTAAGTACCCCCCCCCAAGACCCCCCTAAGTAACCCCCCCCAAGACTCCCTTGAGTACCCCCCTAAGTACCCCCCCCAAGACCCCCCTAAGTACCTCCCTAAGTACCTCCCCAATTCCCCCCTAAGTACCCCCCTAAGTACCCCCCCCAAGATCCCTCTAAGTACCCCACTATGTACCACCCCCCAAGAACCCCCTAAGTACCACCCTAATTACCCACCCAAGACCCCCCTAAGTACCCCCCTAAGTACCCCCCCCCAAAGTACCCCCCAATATCCCCCCTAAGTACCCCCCCTAAGTACCCCCCCAAGTCCCCCCCCAAGACGCTCCTAAGTACCCCCGTAAATACCCCCCCCAAGACCCTCCTAAGTACCCTCCTAAGTACCCTCCTAAGTACCCTCCCTAAGTACCCCCCCAAGACCCCCCCAAGACCCCCCTAAGTACCACCCTAAGTACCCCCCTATGTACCCCCCCAAGACCCCACTAAGTACCCCCCTAAGTACCCCCACCCCCAAGATCCCCCTAAGTACCCCCCCCCAAGACCCACCTAAGTAACCCCCCCAAGACTCCCTTAAGTACCCCCCTAAGTACCCCCCCAAGACCCCCCTAAGTACCTCCCTAAGTACCTCCCCAATTCCCCCCCAAGACCCCCCTAAGTACACCCCTAAGTACCCCCCCAAGACCCCCCTAAGTACACCCCTAAGTATTACCCCCCCAAGACCTTTCTAAGTACCCCCCTAAGTACCCACCCCAAGACCCCCCTAAGTACTCCCCTAAGTACCCCCCCCTAGACCAACCTAAGTACCCCCCAAGACCCTCCTAACTACCCCCCCCCCTAAGTACTCCCCTAAGTACCCCCCCAAGTCCCCCTAAGTACCACCCTAAGTACCCCCCCCAAGACCCCCCCTAAGTACCACCCTAATTAGCCACCCAAGACACCCCTAAGTACCCCCCTAAGTACCCCCCCAAAGTACCCCCCCAAGATCCACCCTAAGTACCCCCCTAAGTACCCCCCCAAGACCCTCCTAAGTACCCCCTTAAATAACCACCCAAGACCCTCCTAAGTACCCTCCTAAGTACCCCCACTAAGTACCCCCCCCCCCCCAAGACCACCCTAAGTACCTCCCCCTCAAGCCCCCACCAAGACCCCCCTAATTACCCCACTAAGTACCCCCCCCCCAAGACCCCCCCAAGACCCCCCTAAGTACCCCCCCCCAAGATCCCCTTAAGTACCCCCCCCTAGACCCCCCTAAGTACCCCCCTAAGTACCCCCCCAAAAACCCCCCTAAGTACCCCCCTAAGTCCCTCCCCAAGGCCCTCCTAAGTACCCCCCTAAGTACCCCTCTAAGTACCCCCCTAAGTACCCCCCCCAAGACCCCCCTAAGTACCACCCTAAGTACCCCCCCCCCCCCCAAGACCACCCTAAGTACCTCCCCCTCAAGCCCCAACCAAGACCCCCCTAAGTACCCCACTAAGTACCCCCCCCAAGACCCCCCTAAGTACCCCCCCCCAAGATCCCCCTAAGTACCCCCCCCCTAGACCCCCCTAAGTACCCCCCCAAAACCCCCATAATTACCCCCCTAAGTCCCTCCCCAAGGCCCCCCTAAGTACCCCCCCCCTAGACCCCCCTAAGTACCCCACCAAAACCCCCATAATTACCCCCCTAAGTCCCTCCCCAAGGCCCCCCTAAGTACCCCCCTAAGTACCCCTCCAAGACCCCCCTAAGTACCCCCCTAAGTACCCCCCCCCCAAGTCCCCCCTAAGTACCCCCCTAAGTATCCCCCTAAGTCCCCCCGTAAATACCCACCCAAGACCCTCCTAAGTACCCCCCCTAAGTACCCCCCCCCACCAAGACCACCCTAAGTACCTCCCCCTCACGCCCCCCCAAAACCCCCATAATTACCCCCCTAAGTCCCTCCCCAAGGCCCCCCTAAGTACCCCCCTAAGTACCCCTCCAAGACCCCCCTAAGTACCCCCCTAAGTACCCCCCCCCCCCCAAGTCCCCCCTAAGTACCCCCCTAAGTATCCCCCTAAGTCCCCCCCAAGACCCCCCTAAGTCCCCCCCGTAAATACCCACCCAAGACCCTCCTAAGTACCCCCCCTAAGTACCCCCCCCCCAAGTCCCCCCTAAGTACCCCCCTAAGTATCCCCTAAGTCCCCCCCAAGACCCCCCTAAGTACTCCCCTAAGTACCACCCCAAGACCCTCCTAAGTACCCCCCTAAGTACCCCTCCAAGACCCCCCTAAGTACCCCCCTAAGTACCCCCCCCCCAAGTCCCCCCTAAGTACCCCCCTAAGTATCCCCCTAAGTCCCCCCCAAGACCCCCCTAAGTCCCCCGTAAATACCCACCCAAGACCCTCCTAAGTACCCCCCCTAAGTACCCCCCCCCCAAGTCCCCCCTAAGTACCCCCTTAAGTACCCCCCCAACACCCCACCAAGACCCCCCTAAGTACTCCCCCAAGACCCCCCTAAGTACCGCCCTAAGTACCCCCACAACACCCCCCTAAGTACCCCCCAAGACACCCCCAAGACCCCCCTATGTACCCCCCTAAGTACCACCCCAAGACCCCCCTAAGTACCCCCCTAAGTACCTCCTCAAGACCACCCTAAGTACCACCCTAAGTACCCGCCCCCCCAAGCCACCCCAAGACCCCCCTAAGTACCCTACCCCAAACCCACCCCAAGACCCCCCTAAGTACCCCCACTAAGTATCTCCCCAAGACCCCCCTAAGTACCCCCCCTAAGTACCTCCCCAAGACCCCCCTAAGTTTCCCTCTAAGTACCCCCCTACGTACCCCCCTATGTACCCCCCCAAGACCCCCCTAAGTACCCCCCTAAGTACCCCCCTAAGTACCCCCCCCCCAAGTACCCCCCCAAGACCCCCCTAAGTACCCCCGTAAGTACCCCCCCAAGACCCTCCTAAGTACCCTCCTAAGTACCCCCCCTAAGTACCCCCCTAAGTACCCCCCCCCAAGACCACCCTAAGTACCTCCCCCTCAAGCCCCCCCCAAGACCCTTCTAAGTACCCCCCTAAGTACTCCCCCCAAGACCCCCCTAAGTACCCCAGTAAGTACCCCCCCCCCCCCAAGACCCCCCCAAGACCCCTCTAAGCACCCCCTAAGTACCCCCCCCAAGATCCCCTAAGTACCCCCCCTAAGGTCCCCCTCCTAAGTACCTCCTAAGTACCCTTCTAAGTATCCCCCTAAGTCCCCCCCAAGACCCCCCTAAGTACCCCCGTAAATACCCACCCAAGACCCTCCTAAGTACCCCCCCTAAGTACCCCCCCCCTCCAAGACCACCCTAAGTACCTCCCCCTCAAGCCCCCCCCAAGCCCCCCCTAAGTACCCCCACTAAGTACCCCCCCCCCAAGACCACCCTAAGTACCTCCCCCTCAAGCCCCCACCAAGACCCCCGTAAGTACCCCCCTAAGTACCCCACTAAGTACCCCCCCAAGACCCCCCTAAGTACCCGCCCCAAGTTCCCCCTAAGTACCCCCCCCTAGACCCCCCTAAGTACCCCCCCAAAACCCCCCTAAGTACCCCCCTAAGTATCCCCATAAGTCCCCACCAAGACCCCCCTAAGTACCCCCGTAAATACCCACCCAAGACCCTCCTAAGTAGTCCCCCTAAGTACCGCCCCCCCTCCAAGACCACCCTAAGTACCTCCCC
Source organism: Prorops nasuta (assembly GCF_024137725.1). Classification (NCBI taxonomy): domain Eukaryota; kingdom Metazoa; phylum Arthropoda; class Insecta; order Hymenoptera; family Bethylidae; genus Prorops; species Prorops nasuta. Next base: position 11,681 of record NW_027117068.1, on the reverse strand, counting down.
CTCACGCCCCCCCCCAAGACCCCCCTAAGTACCCCCCTAAGTACCCCCCCCAAGACCACCCTAAGTACCTCCCCCTCAAGCCCCCCCCCAAGACCCTTCTAAGTACCCCCCTAAGTACTCCCCCCAAGACCCCCCTAAGTACCCCAGTAAGTACCCCCCCCCCAAGACCCCCCCAAGACCCCTATAAGCACCCCCCCTAAGTACCCCTCCAAGATCCCCCTAAGTACCCCCCCCAAGATCCCCCTAAGTAACCCCCCTAAGGTCCCCCTCCTAAGTACCCCCCAAAACCCCCCTAAGTACCACCATAAGTACCCCCCTAAGTACCCCCCACCCAAGTCCCCCCTAAGTACCCCCCCTAAGTATCCCCTAAGTCCCCCCCAAGACCCCCCTAAGTACCCCCCCTAAGTACCCCCCCTCCAAGACCAACCTAAGTACCTCCCCCTCAAGCCCCCCCCTAAGTACCCCCCCTAAGTACTCCCCCCAAGACCTCCCTAAGTACTCCCCTAAGTACCCCCCCAAGACCACCCTAAGTACCCCCCCCAAGAACCTCCTAAGTACCCCCCTAAGTACCCCCCTCAAGACCCCCCTTAAGAACCCCCTTACGTACCCCCCCAACACCCACCAAGACCCCCCTAAGTACTCCCCCAAGACCCCCCTAAGTACCCCCCTAAGTACCACCACAACACCCCCCTAAGTACCCCCCTAAGTACCCCCCCAAGACCCCCCTAAGTACCCCGCCTAAGTACCCCCCCAAGACCCCCCCAAGACCACCCTATGTACCCCCCTAAGTACCCCCCCAAGACCCCCCTAAGTACCCCCCTAAGTACCCGCCCCCCCCAAGCCCACCCCAAGACCCCCCTAAGTACCCTACCCCAAACCCACCCCAAGACCCCCCTAAGTACCCCACTAAGTATCTCCCCAAGACCCCCCCTAAGTACCCCCCCTAAGTACCCTCCCCAAGACCCCCCTAAGTTTCCCTCCAAGTACCCCCCTAAGTACCCCCCTATGTACCCCCCCAAGACCCCCCTAAGTACCCCCCTAAGTAACCCCCCCCAAGTACCCCCCCCAAGACCCCCCTAAGTACCCCCGTAAGTACCCCCCCAAGACCCTCCTAAGTACCCTCCTAAGAACCCCCCCTAAGTACCCCCCCCCAAAACCCCTCTAAGTACCCCCCTAAGTATCCCCCTTAGTCCCCCCCAAGAACCCCCTAAGTACCCCCGTAAATACCCACCCAAGAACCTCCTAAGTACCCCCCCTAAGTACCCCCCCCCTCCAAGACCACCCTAAGTACCTCCCCCTCAAGCCCCCCCCAAGCCCCCCCTAAGTACCCCCACTAAGTACCCCCCCCCAAGACCACCCTAAGTACCTCCCCCTCAAGCCCCCACCAAGACTCCCCTAAGTACCCCCCTAAGTACCCCACTAAGTACCCCCCCAAGACCCCCCTAAGTACCCCCCCCAAGATCCCCCTAAGTACCCCCCCCTAGACCCCCCTAAGTACCACCCCAAAACCCCCCTAAGTACCCCCCCTAAGTCCCTCCCCAAGGCCCCCCCTAAGTACCCCCCTAAGTACCCCCCCCTCCAAGACCACCCTAAGTACCTCCCCCTCAAGCCCCCCCCAAGCCCCCCCTAAGTACCCCCACTAAGTACCCCCCCCAAGACCACCCTAAGTACCTCCCCCTCAAGCCCCCACCAAGACTCCCCTAAGTACCCCCCTAAGTACCCCACTAAGTACCCCCCCCAAGACCCCCCTAAGTACCCCCCCCAAGATCCCCCTAAGTACCCCCCCCTAGACCCCCCTAAGTACCACCCCAAAACCCCCCTAAGTACCCCCCTAAGTCCCTCCCCAAGGCCCCCCTAAGTACCCCCCTAAGTACCCCTCCAAGACCCCCCTAAGTACCCCCCTAAGTACCCCCCTAAGTACCACCCCCCCCAAGTCCCCCCTAAGTACCCCCCCTAAGTATCCCCATAAGTCCCCCCCAAGACCCCCCTAAGTACCCCCGTAAATACCCACCCAAGACCCTCCTAAGTACCCCCCCTAAGTACCCCCCCCCTCCAAGACCACCCTAAGTACCTCCCCCTCACGCCCCCCCCCCAAGACCCCCCTAAGTACCCCCCCCAAGACCACCCTAAGTACCACCCCTCAAGCCCCCCCCCAAGACCCTTCTAAGTACCCCCCTAAGTACTCCCCCCAAGACCCCTAAGTACCACAGTAAGTACCCCCCCCCCCCCAAGAACCCCCCAAGACCCCTATAAGCACCCCCCTAAGTACCCCCCCAAGATCCCCCTAAGTACCCCCCCTAAGGTCCCCCTCCTAAGTCCCCCCCAAGACCCCCCTAAGTACCCCGTAAATACCCACCCAAGACCCTCCTAAGTACCCCCCCTAAGTACCCCCCCCTCCAAGACCACCCTAAGTACCTCCCCCCTCAAGCCCCCCCAAGCCCCCCCTAAGTACCCCCCTAAGTACTCCCCCCAAGACCTCCCTAAGTACTCCCCTAAGTACCCCCCCAAGACCACCCTAAGTACCCCCCCAAGACCCTCCTAAGTACCCCCCTAAGTACCCCCCTCAAGACCCCCCTTAAGTACCCCCCCCAACAGCCCACCAAGACCCCCCTAAGTACTCCCCCAAGACCCCCCTAAGTACCCCCCCTAAGTACCACCACAACACCCCCCTAAGTACCCCCCTAAGTACCCCCCCAAGACCCCCCTCAGTACCCAGCCTAAGTACCCCCCCAAGACCCCCCCAAGACCCCCCTAAGTACCCCCCTAAGTACCCCCCCAAGACCCCCCTAAGTACCCCCCTAAGTACCCGCCCCCCCAAGATCCCCCTAAGTACCCCCCCCCTAGACCCCCCTAAGTACCCCCCTAAGTACCACCCCAAAACCCCCCTAAGTACCCCCCCTAAGTCCCTCTCCAAGACCCCCCTAAGTACCCCCCCTAAGTACCCCCCAAAGTCCCCCCCCCAAGACCCCCCCAAGACCCCACTAAGTACAACCCCCCAAGTCCCCCCCCTACAAGTCCCCCCCAAGACCACACACCAAGACCCCCCCCCCCAAGACCCCTTCCCCCCCAAGACCCCCTAAGTACACCCCCCAAAACCCCCCTTAAGTACCCCCCAAGACCCCCCTAAGTATCCCCTTAAGTTCCCTCCTAAGTACCCCCCCCTCAAGTACCCCCCCAAGAGACTTCTAAGTACCCCCCACAAGTCCCCCCCCAAGACCCCCCTGAGTACCCCCCCCAAGATCCCCCTAAGTACCCCCCCCCCCTAGCCCCCCTAAGTACCCCCCTAAGTACCCCCCCAGACCCCCCCTAAATACCCCCCCAAAACCCCCTAAGTACCCCCCTAAGTCCCTCCCCAAGACCCTCCTAAGTACCATCCTAAGTACCCCCCTAAGTACCCCCCCCAAGACCCTCCTAAGTACCCCCCTAAGTACCCACCCCCAAGACCCTCTTAAGTACCCCCCTAAGTACCCCCAAGTACCCCCTTAAGTACCCCCCTAAGTAACACCATAACACCCCCCTAAGTACCCCCCCTCAAGTACCCCCCCAAGACACTTCTAAGTACCCCCCTAATTATCCCCCCTAAGTGCCCCCCCCAACACCCCCCTAAGTACCCCCCACAAGTCCCCCCCCCAAGACCCCCTAAGTTCCCCCCTAAATACCCCCCCAAGACCACCCTAAGTACCGCCCTAAGTTCCCCCCCTATGTTCCCCTCCAAGACCCCCCTATGTACCCCCCCAAGTCCACCCCCCCCCAAGACCCCCCCAAGATCCCCCCTAAGTACCCCCCTAAGTACCCCCCCCCCCTTAAGTCCCCCCCAAGACCCCCCTAAGTACCCGCCCCAAGACCCCCCTAAGTACTCCCCTAAGTACCCCCCCAAGACCCCCTTAAGTACCCCCCCCAAGACCCCTCTAATTATCCCCCTAAGTACCCCCTCAAGACCCCCCTAAGTACCCGCTTAAGTACCTCCCCAAGACCCCTCTAAGTACCCACCTAAGTACCCCCCCCCACGACCCCCCACAAGTCACCCCCCCCCCCCCACGACCCCCCACAAGTCACCCCCCCCCCCACGACCCCCCTAAGTAGCCCCTCAAGACCCCCCTAAGTACCACCCCCCACGACCCCCCTAATTACCCCCCTAAATACCCCCCTAAGTACTCCCCACAATTCCTCCCCCCAAGACCACCCTAAGTACCCCCTTAAGACTCCCTATGTACCCCCCTTAGTACCCCCCACAATTCCTCCGCCCAAGACCCCCCTAAGTACCCCCCTAAGTACCCCCCCTTAGTACCCCCCTAAGTACCCCCACAAGAACCCCTAAGTACCCCCCTAAGTACTCCCCTAAGTACCCCCCTCAAGACCCCCCTAAGTTCCTCCCCAAGACCCCCCTAAGTACCCCTAAGTACCCCCCCTAAGTACCCCCCTATGTACCCCCCTAAGTACCCCTCCAAGACCCCCCTAAGTACACCCCTAAGTACCCCCCTAAGTACCCCCCCCCCCAAGTCCGCCCCCAAGACCCCCCTAAGTACCCCCCCAAGACCCCCCTAAGTACCCCCCTAAGTATCACCCCAATTACGACCCCTAAGTACCACCCTAAGTACCCCCCCCAAGACACCCCTAAGTACCCCACTAAGTACCCCCCTAAGTACCCCATCCCCCAAGACCTTTCTAAGTACCCCACTAAGTACCCACCCCAAGACCCCCTAAGTACCACCCCCCACGACCCCCCTAATTACCCCCCTAAGTACCCCTCCTAAGTACTCCCCACAATTCCTCCCCCCTTAGTACCCCCCTAAGTACCCCCCCTTAGTACAACCCTAAGTACCCCCCTAAGTACCCCCCTCAAGACCCCCCTAAGTACCCCCCCCCAAGACCACCCCAAGACCCCCTAAGTACCCCCCCAAGACACCCCTAAGTACCCCACTAAGTACTCCCCTAAGTACCCCCCCCCCCCAAGACCTTTCTAAGTACCCCCCTAAGTACCCACCCCAAGACCCCCCTAAGTACCCCCCCCCCAGTCCCCTCCCAAGATCCCCCTAAGTACACCCCTAAGTACCCCCCCAAGACCCCCCTAAGTACCACCACAAAACCCCCCTAAGAACCCCCCTAAGTACCCCCCCCCCCAAGACCTTTCTAAGTTCCCCCCTAAGTACCCACCCCAAGACCCCCCTAAGTACTCCCCTAAGTACCCCCCCAAGACCACCCTAAGTACCCCCCAAGACCCTCCTAAGTACCCCCCCCCCCTAGGTACTCCCCTAAGTACCCCCCCAAGACCCCCCCAAGACCCCCTAAGTACCCACCAAGACCCTCCTAAGTACCCCCCCCCCCTAAGTACTCCCCTAAGTACCCCCCCCCCCAAGATCCCCCTAAGTACCCCCCTCAAGACCCCCCTAAGTACCCCCCCAAGACCCCCCCAAGACCCCCATAAGTACTCCTCCAAGACCCCCCTAAGTACCCCCCCTTAGTACCCCTCCCCAACACCCCTCTAAGTACCCCCCCTAAGTACCCCCCCTAAGACACCCCAAGACCCCCCTAAGTACCCCCCTAAGTACCCCACTATGTACCCCCCCCCAAGGACCCCACTAAGTACCCCCCTAAGTACCCGCCCCCCCCCAAGCCCACTCCCAGACCCCCCCTAAGTACCCTCACCCCCAAGATCCCCCTAAGTACCCCCCCCCCCAAGACCCCCCTAAGTAACCCCCCCAAGACTCCCTTGAGTACCCCCCTAAGTACCCCCCCCAAGACCCCCCCTAAGTACCTCCCTAAGTACCTCCCCAATTCCCCCCTAAGTACCCCCCCTAAGTACCCCCCCAAGATCCCTCTAAGTACCCCACTATGTACCACCCCCCCAAGAACCCCCTAAGTACCACCCTAATTACCCACCCAAGACCCCCCTAAGTACCCCCCTAAGTACCCCCCCCAAAGTACCCCCCCCAATATCCCCCCTAAGTACCCCCCTAAGTACCCCCCCAAGTCCCCCCCCAAGACGCTCCTAAGTACCCCCGTAAATACCCCCCCAAGACCCTCCTAAGTACCCTCCTAAGTACCCTCCCTAAGTACCCCCCACCCCCAAGATCCCCCTAAGTACCCCCCCCCCAAGACCCCCCTAAGTAACCCCCCCAAGACTCCCTTGAGTACCCCCCTAAGTACCCCCCCAAGACCCCCCTAAGTACCTCCCCTAAGTACCTCCCCAATTCCCCCCTAAGTACCCCCCCTAAGTACCCCCCCAAGATCCCTCTAAGTACCCCCACTATGTACCACCCCCCAAGAACCCCCCTAAGTACCACCCTAATTACCCACCCCAAGACCCCCTAAGTACCCCCCTAAGTACCCCCCCCCAAAGTACCCCCCCAATATCCCCCCTAAGTACCCCCCTAAGTACCCCCCCCAAGTCCCCCCCCAAGACGCTCCTAAGTACCCCCGTAAATACCCCCCCAAGACCCTCCTAAGTACCCTCCTAAGTACCCTCCCTAAGTACCCCCCCCAAGACCCCCCCAAGACCCCCCTAAGTACCACCCTAAGTACCCCCCTATGTACCCCCCCCAAGACCCCACTAAGTACCCCCCTAAGTACCCCCACCCCCCCAAGATCCCCCTAAGTACCCCCCCCCAAGACCCACCTAAGTAACCCCCCCCAAGACTCCCTTAAGTACCCCCCTAAGTACCCCCCCAAGACCCCCCTAAGTACCTCCCTAAGTACCCTCCCCAATTCCCCCCCAAGACCCCCCTAAGTACACCCCTAAGTACCCCCCCAAGACCCCCCTAAGTACACCCCTAAGTATTACCCCCCCAAGACCTTTCTAAGTACCCCCCTAAGTACCCACCCCAAGACCCCCCTAAGTACTCCCCTAAGTACCCCCCCTAGACCTACCTAAGTACCCCCCAAGACCCTCCTAACTACCCCCCCCCCCCCTAAGTACTCCCCTAAGTACCACCCCCAAGTCCCCCTAAGTACCACCCTAAGTACCCCCCCCAAGACCCCCCCTAAGTACCACCCTAATTAGCCACCCAAGACACCCCTAAGTACCCCCCCTAAGTACCCCCCCAAAGTACCCCCCCCAAGATCCACCCTAAGTACCCCCCTAAGTACCCCCCCCAAGACCCTCCTAAGTACCCCCTTAAATAACCACCCAAGACCCTCCTAAGTACCCTCCTAAGTACCCCCACTAAGTACCCCCCCCCCCAAGACCACCCTAAGTACCTCCCCCTCAAGCCCCCACCAAGACCCCCCTAATTACCCCACTAAGTACCCCCCCCCAAGACCCCCCCAAGACCCCCCTAAGTACCCCCCCCCAAGATCCCCTTAAGTACCCCCCCCTAGACCCCCCTAAGTACCCCCCTAAGTACCCCCCCAAAACCCCCCTAAGTACCCCCCCTAAGTCCCTCCCCAAGGCCCTCCTAAGTACCCCCCCTAAGTACCCCTCTAAGTACCCCCCTAAGTACCCCCCCAAGACCCCCCTAAGTACCACCCTAAGTACCCCCCCCCCCCCCAAGACCACCCTAAGTACCTCCCCCTCAAGCCCCAACCAAGACCCCCCTAAGTACCCCACTAAGTACCCCCCCCCAAGACCCCCCCTAAGTACCCCCCCCTAGACCCCCCTAAGTACCACCACCAAAACCCCCCTAAGTACCCCCCTAAGTCCCTCCCCAAGGCCCCCCTAAGTACCCCCCTAAGTACCCCCCCCTCCAAGACCACCCTAAGTACCTCCCCCTCAAGCCCCCCCCAAGCCCCCCCTAAGTACCCCCACTAAGTACCCCCCCCCAAGACCACCCTAAGTACCTCCCCCTCAAGCCCCCACCAAGACTCCCCTAAGTACCCCCCTAAGTACCCCACTAAGTACCCCCCCAAGACCCCCCTAAGTACCCCCCCCCCAAGATCCCCCTAAGTACCCCCCCCCCTAGACCCCCCTAAGTACCACCCCAAAACCCCCCTAAGTACCCCCCTAAGTCCCTCCCCCCTAAGTACCCCCCTAAGTACCCCCCTAAGTACCACCCCCCCAAGTCCCCCCTAAGTACCCCCCTAAGTATCCCCATAAGTCCCCCCCAAGACCCCCCTAAGTACCCCCGTAAATACCCACCCAAGACCCTCCTAAGTACCCCCCCTAAGTACCCCCCCCCCTCCAAGACCACCCTAAGTACCACCCCCTCAAGCCCCCCCCCAAGACCCTTCTAAGTACCCCCCTAAGTACTCCCCCCAAGACCCCTAAGTACCACAGTAAGTACCCCCCCCCCCCCCAAGAACCCCCCAAGACCCCTATAAGCACCCCCCTAAGTACCCCCCCAAGATCCCCCTAAGTACCCCCCCTAAGGTCCCCCTCCTAAGTCCCCCCCAAGACCCCCCTAAGTACCCCCGTAAATACCCACCCAAGACCCTCCTAAGTACCCCCCCTAAGTACCCCCCCTCCAAGACCACCCTAAGTACCTCCCCCTCAAGCCCCCCCAAGCCCCCCCTAAGTACCCCCCTAAGTACTCCCCCCAAGACCTCCCTAAGTACTCCCCTAAGTACCCCCCCAAGACCACCCTAAGTACCCCCCCAAGACCCTCCTAAGTACCCCCCCTAAGTACCCCCTCAAGACCCCCCTTAAGTACCCCCCCAACAGCCCACCAAGACCCCCCTAAGTACTCCCCCAAGACCCCCCTAAGTACCCCCCTAAGTACCACCACAACACCCCCCTAAGTACCCCCCTAAGTACCCCCCCAAGACCCCCCTCAGTACCCAGCCTAAGTACCCCCCCAAGACCCCCCCAAGACCCCCCTAAGTACCCCCCTAAGTACCCCCCCAAGACCCCCCTAAGTACCCCCCTAAGTACCCGCCCCCCCAAGATCCCCCTAAGTACCCCCCCCTAGACCCCCCTAAGTACCCCCCTAAGTACCACCCCAAAACCCCCCTAAGTACCCCCCTAAGTCCCTCTCCAAGACCCCCCTAAGTACCCCCCTAAGTACCCCCCCAAAGTCCCCCCCCCAAGACCCCCCCAAGACCCCACTAAGTACAACCCCCCAAGTCCCCCCCTACAAGTCCCCCCCAAGACCACACACCAAGACCCCCCCCCCCCAAGACCCCTTCCCCCCCAAGACCCCCTAAGTACACCCCCCAAAACCCCCTTAAGTACCCCCCAAGACCCCCCTAAGTATCCCCTTAAGTACCCTCCTAAGTACCCCCCCTCAAGTACCCCCCCAAGAGACTTCTAAGTACCCCCCACAAGTCCCCCCCCCAAGACCCCCCTGAGTACCCCCCCAAGATCCCCCTAAGTACCCCCCCCCCCCTAGCCCCCCTAAGTACCCCCCCTAAGTACCCCCCAGACCCCCCTAAATACCCCCCCAAAACCCCCTAAGTACCCCCCTAAGTCCCTCCCCAAGACCCTCCTAAGTACCATCCTAAGTACCCCCCTAAGTACCCCCCCCAAGACCCTCCTAAGTACCCCCCTAAGTACCCACCCCCAAGACCCTCTTAAGTACCCCCCCTAAGTACCCCCCCTAAGTACCCCCTTAAGTACCCCCCTAAGTAACACCATAACACCCCCCTAAGTACCCCCCCTCAAGTACCCCCCCAAGACACTTCTAAGTACCCCCCTAATTATCCCCCCTAAGTGCCCCCCCCAACACCCCCCTAAGTACCCCCCACAAGTCCCCCCCCCAAGACCCCCTAAGTTCCCCCCTAAATACCCCCCCAAGACCACCCTAAGTACCGCCCTAAGTTCCCCCCCTATGTTCCCCTCCAAGACCCCCCTATGTACCCCCCCAAGTCCACCCCCCCCCAAGACCCCCCCAAGATCCCCCCTAAGTACCCCCCTAAGTACCCCCCCCCCCCCTTAAGTCCCCCCCAAGACCCCCCTAAGTACCCGCCCCAAGACCCCCCTAAGTACTCCCCTAAGTACCCCCCCAAGACCCCCTTAAGTACCCCCCCAAGACCCCTCTAATTATCCCCCTAAGTACCCCCTCAAGACCCCCCTAAGTACCCGCTTAAGTACCTCCCCAAGACCCCTCTAAGTACCCACCTAAGTACCCCCCCCACGACCCCCCACAAGTCACCCCCCCCCCCCACGACCCCCCACAAGTCACCCCCCCCCACGACCCCCCTAAGTAGCCCCTCAAGACCCCCCTAAGTACCACCCCCCACGACCCCCCTAATTACCCCCCTAAATACCCCCCTAAGTACTCCCCACAATTCCTCCCCCCAAGACCACCCTAAGTACCCCCTTAAGACTCCCTATGTACCCCCCTTAGTACCCCCCACAATTCCTCCGCCCAAGACCCCCCTAAGTACCCCCCTAAGTACCCCCCTTAGTACCCCCCTAAGTACCCCCACAAGAACCCCTAAGTACCCCCCTAAGTACTCCCCTAAGTACCCCCTCAAGACCCCCCTAAGTTCCTCCCCAAGACCCCCCTAAGTACCCCTAAGTACCCCCCTAAGTACCCCCCTATGTACCCCCCTAAGTACCCCTCCAAGACCCCCCTAAGTACACCCCTAAGTACCCCCCTAAGTACCCCCCCCCCCAAGTCCGCCCCCAAGACCCCCCTAAGTACCCCCCCCAAGACCCCCCTAAGTACCCCCCTAAGTATCACCCCAATTACGACCCCTAAGTACCACCCTAAGTACCCCCCCAAGACACCCCTAAGTACCCCACTAAGTACCCCCCTAAGTACCCCATCCCCCAAGACCTTTCTAAGTACCCCACTAAGTACCCACCCCAAGACCCCCCTAAGTACCACCCCCCACGACCCCCCTAATTACCCCCCTAAGTACCCTCCTAAGTACTCCCCACAATTCCTCCCCCCTTAGTACCCCCCTAAGTACCCCCCTTAGTACAACCCTAAGTACCCCCCTAAGTACCCCCCTCAAGACCCCCCTAAGTACCCCCCCAAGACCACCCCAAGACCCCCTAAGTACCCCCCCAAGACACCCCTAAGTACCCCACTAAGTACTCCCCTAAGTACCCCCCCCCCCCCAAGACCTTTCTAAGTACCCCCCTAAGTACCCACCCCAAGACCCCCCTAAGTACCCCCCCCCCCAGTCCCCTCCCAAGATCCCCCTAAGTACACCCCTAAGTACCCCCCAAGACCCCCCTAAGTACCACCACAAAACCCCCCTAAGAACCCCCCTAAGTACCCCCCCCCCCCAAGACCTTTCTAAGTTCCCCCCTAAGTACCCACCCCAAGACCCCCCTAAGTACTCCCCTAAGTACCCCCCCAAGACCACCCTAAGTACCCCCCAAGACCCTCCTAAGTACCCCCCCCCCCCTAGGTACTCCCCTAAGTACCCCCCCAAGACCCCCCCAAGACCCCCTAAGTACCCACCAAGACCCTCCTAAGTACCCCCCCCCCTAAGTACTCCCCTAAGTACCCCCCCCCCCAAGATCCCCCTAAGTACCCCCCTCAAGACCCCCCTAAGTACCCCCCCAAGACCCCCCCAAGACCCCCATAAGTACTCCTCCAAGACCCCCCTAAGTACCCCCCTTAGTACCTCCCCAACACCCCTCTAAGTACCCCCCTAAGTACCCCCCTAAGACACCCCAAGACCCCCCTAAGTACCCCCCTAAGTACCCCACTATGTACCCCCCCCAAGACCCCACTAAGTACCCCCCTAAGTACCCGCCCCCCCCCAAGCCCACTCCCAGACCCCCCTAAGTACCCTCACCCCCAAGATCCCCCTAAGTACCCCCCCCCAAAACCCCCCTAAGTAACCCC
>NW_027117067.1:35000-43376 GCF_024137725.1 Prorops nasuta | reverse complement strand
GTCGGACCCGAACGCCTCGCTCGCGAGCCGACCCGTCCAACCAGCGGCTAAGTCCAACGCGGTGCATTGCTTTCGGCCGGCGGACGCAAACGCCTCGCTCGCGAGCCGACCCCTCCAACCAGCGGCTAAGTCCAACGCGGCGCATTGCTTTCGGCCGGCGGACGCAAACGCCTCGCTCGCGAGCCGACCCCTCCAACCAGCGGCTAAGTCCAACGCGGCGCATTGCTTTCGGCCGGCGGACGCGAAAGCCTCGCTCGCGAGCCGACCCGTCCAACCAGCGGCTAAGTCCAACGCGGCGCATTGCTTTCGGCCGACGGACCCGAACGCCTCGCTCGCGAGCCGACCCCTCCAACCAGCGGCTAAGTCCAACGCGGCGCATTGCTTTCGGCCGGCGGACGCGAAAAGCCTCGCTCGCGAGCCGACCCGTCCAACCAGCGGCTAAGTCCAACGCGGCGCATTGCTTTCGGCCGGCGGACGCAAACGCCTCGCTCGCGAGCCGACCCCTCCAACCAGCGGCTAAGTCCAACGCGGCGCATTGCTTTCGGCCGGCGGACGCGAAAGCCTCGCTCGCGAGCCGACCCGTCCAACCAGCGGCCTAAGTCCAACGCGGCGCATTGCTTTTGGCCGGCGGACGCGAACGCCTCGCTCGCGAGCCGACCCGTCCAACCAGCGGCTAAGTCCAACGCGGCGCATTGCTTTCGGCCGTCGGACCCGAACGCCTCGCTCGCGAGCCGACTCGTCCAAACAGCGGCTAAGTCCAACGCGGCGCATTGCTTTTGGCCGGCGGACGCGAACGCCTCGCTCGCGAGCCGACCCGTCCAACCAGCGGCTAAGTCCAACGCGGCGCATTGCTTTTGGCCGGCGGACGCGAATGCCTCGCTCGCGAGCCGACCCGTCCAACCAGCGGCTAAGTCCAAACGCGGGCGCGTTGCTTTTGGCCGGCGGACGCGAACGCCTCGCTCGCGAGCCGACCCCTCCAACCAGCGGCTAAGTCCAACGCGGCGCATTGCTTTCGGCCGGCGGACGCAAACGCCTCGCTCGCGAGCCGACCCCTCCAACCAGCGGCTAAGTCCAACGCGGCGCATTGCTTTCGGCCGGCGGACGCGAAAGCCTCGCTCGAGAGCCGACCCGTCCAACCAGCGGCTAAGTCCAACGCGGCGCATTGCTTTTGGCCGGCGGACGCGAACGCCTCGCTCGCGAGCCGACCCGTCCAACCAGCGGCTAAGTCCAACGCGGTGCATTGCTTTCGGCCGGCGGACGCGAACGCCTCGCTCGCGAGCCGACCCGTCCAAACAGCGGCTAAGTCCAACGCGGCGCATTGCTTTTGGCCGGCGGACCCGAACGCCTCGCTCGCGAGCCGACCCGTCCAACCAGCGGCTAAGTCCAACGCGGCGCATTGCTTTCGGCCGTCGGACCCGAACGCCTCGCTCGCGAGCCGACCCGTCCAACCAGCGGCTAAGTCCAACGCGGCGCATTGCTTTCGGCCGTCGGACCCGAACGCCTCGCTCGCGAGCCGACCCGTCCAACCAGCGGCTAAGTCCAACGCGGCGCATTGCTTTTGGCCGGCGGACCCGAACGCTTCGCTCGCGAGCCGACCCGTCCAACCAGCGGCTAAGTCCAACGCGGCGCATTGCTTTCGGCCGTCGGACCCGAACGCCTCGCTCGCGAGCCGACCCGTCCAACCAGCGGCTAAGTCCAACGCGGCGCATTGCTTTTGGCCGGCGGACCCGAACGCCTCGCTCGCGAGCCGACCCGTCCAACCAGCGGCTAAGTCCAACGCGGCGCATTGCTTTCGGCCGTCGGACCCGAACGCCTCGCTCGCGAGCGACCCGTCCAACCAGCGGCTAAGTCCAACGCGGCGCATTGCTTTTGGCCGGCGGACGCGAACGCCTCGCTCGCGAGCCGACCCGTCCAACCAGCGGCTAAGTCCAACGCGGTGCATTGCTTTCGGCCGGCGGACGCAAAACGCCTCGCTCGCGAGCCGACCCCTCCAACCAGCGGCTAAGTCCAACGCGGCGCATTGCTTTCGGCCGGCGGACGCAAAACGCCTCGCTCGCGAGCCGACCCCTCCAACCAGCGGCTAAGTCCAACGCGGCGCATTGCTTTCGGCCGGCGGACGCGAAAGCCTCGCTCGCGAGCCGACCCGTCCAACCAGCGGCTAAGTCCAACGCGGCGCATTGCTTTCGGCCGACGGACCCGAACGCCTCGCTCGCGAGCCGACCCCTCCAACCAGCGGCTAAGTCCAACGCGGCGCATTGCTTTCGGCCGGCGGACGCGAAAGCCTCGCTCGCGAGCCGACCCGTCCAACCAGCGGCTAAGTCCAACGCGGCGCATTGCTTTTGGCCGGCAGACCCGAACGCCTCGCTCGCGAGCCGACCCGTCCAACCAGCGGCTAAGTCCAACGCGGCGCATTGCTTTCGGCCGTCGGACCCGAACGCCTCGCTCGCGAGCCGACTCGTCCAAACAGCGGCTAAGTCCAACGCGGCGCATTGCTTTTGGCCGGCGGACGCGAACGCCTCGCTCGCGAGCCGACCCGTCCAACCAGCGGCTAAGTCCAACGCGGCGCATTGCTTTTGGCCGGCGGACGCGAATGCCTCGCTCGCGAGCCGACCCGTCCAACCAGCGGCTAAGTCCAACGCGGCGCGTTGCTTTTGGCCGGCGGACGCGAACGCCTCGCTCGCGAGCCGACCCCTCCAACCAGCGGCTAAGTCCAACGCGGCGCATTGCTTTCGGCCGGCGGACGCGAAAGCCTCGCTCGCGAGCCGACCCGTCCAACCAGCGGCTAAGTCCAACGCGGCGCATTGCTTTCGGCCGGCGGACGCAAACGCCTCGCTCGCGAGCCGACCCCTCCAACCAGCGGCTAAGTCCAACGCGGCGCATTGCTTTCGGCCGGCGGACGCGAAAGCCTCGCTCGCGAGCCGACCCGTCCCAACCAGCGGCTAAGTCCAACGCGGCGCATTGCTTTTGGCCGGCGGACGCGAACGCCTCGCTCGCGAGCCGACCCGTCCAACCAGCGGCTAAGTCCAACGCGGTGCATTGCTTTCGGCCGGCGGACGCGAACGCCTCGCTCGCGAGCCGACCCGTCCAAACAGCGGCTAAGTCCAACGCGGCGCATTGCTTTTGGCCGGCGGACCCGAACGCCTCGCTCGCGAGCCGACCCGTCCAACCAGCGGCTAAGTCCAACGCGGCGCATTGCTTTTGGCCGGCAGACCCGAACGCCTCGCTCGCGAGCCGACCCGTCCAACCAGCGGCTAAGTCCAACGCGGCGCATTGCTTTCGGCCGTCGGACCCGAACGCCTCGCTCGCGAGCCGACTCGTCCAAACAGCGGCTAAGTCCAACGCGGCGCATTGCTTTTGGCCGGCGGACGCGAACGCCTCGCTCGCGAGCCGACCCGTCCAACCAGCGGCTAAGTCCAACGCGGCGCATTGCTTTTGGCCGGCGGACGCGAATGCCTCGCTCGCGAGCCGACCCGTCCAACCAGCGGCTAAGTCCAACGCGGCGCGTTGCTTTTGGCCGGCGGACGCGAACGCCTCGCTCGCGAGCCGACCCCTCCAACCAGCGGCTAAGTCCAACGCGGCGCATTGCTTTCGGCCGTCGGACCCGAACGCCTCGCTCGCGAGCCGACCCGTCCAACCAGCGGCTAAGTCCAACGCGGCGCATTGCTTTCGGCCGTCGGACCCGAACGCCTCGCTCGCGAGCCGACCCGTCCAACCAGCGGCTAAGTCCAACGCGGCGCATTGCTTTTGGCCGGCGGACCCGAACGCTTCGCTCGCGAGCCGACCCGTCCAACCAGCGGCTAAGTCCAACGCGGCGCATTGCTTTCGGCCGTCGGACCCGAACGCCTCGCTCGCGAGCCGACCCGTCCAACCAGCGGCTAAGTCCAACGCGGCGCATTGCTTTTGGCCGGCGGACCCGAACGCCTCGCTCGCGAGCCGACCCGTCCAACCAGCGGCTAAGTCCAACGCGGCGCATTGCTTTCGGCCGTCGGACCCGAACGCCTCGCTCGCGAGCCGACCCGTCCAACCAGCGGCTAAGTCCAACGCGGCGCATTGCTTTTGGCCGGCGGACCCGAACGCCTCGCTCGCGAGCCGACCCGTCCAACCAGCGGCTAAGTCCAACGCGGCGCATTGCTTTCGGCCGTCGGACCCGAACGCCTCGCTCGCGAGCGACCCGTCCAACCAGCGGCTAAGTCCAACGCGGCGCATTGCTTTTGGCCGGCGGACGCGAACGCCTCGCTCGCGAGCCGACCCGTCCAACCAGCGGCTAAGTCCAACGCGGTGCATTGCTTTCGGCCGGCGGACGCGAACGCCTCGCTCGCGAGCCGACCCGTCCAAACAGCGGCTAAGTCCAACGCGGCGCATTGCTTTCGGCCGTCGGACCCGAACGCCTCGCTCGCGAGCCGACCCCTCCAACCAGCGGCTAAGTCCAACGCGGCGCATTGCTTTTGGCCGGCGGACGCGAACGCCTCGCTCGCGAGCCGACCCGTCCAACCAGCGGCTAAGTCCAACGCGGTGCATTGCTTTCGGCCGGCGGACGCGAACGCCTCGCTCGCGAGCCGACCCGTCCAACCAGCGGCTAAGTCCAACGCGGCGCATTGCTTTTGGCCGGCGGACCCGAACGCCTCGCTCGCGAGCCGACCCGTCCAACCAGCGGCTAAGTCCAACGCGGCGCATTGCTTTTGGCCGGCGGACCCGAACGCTTCGCTCGCGAGCCGACCCGTCCAACCAGCGGCTAAGTCCAACGCGGCGCATTGCTTTCGGCCGTCGGACCCGAACGCCTCGCTCGCGAGCCGACCCGTCCAACCAGCGGCTAAGTCCAACGCGGCGCATTGCTTTTGGCCGGCGGACCCGAACGCCTCGCTCGCGAGCCGACCCGTCCAACCAGCGGCTAAGTCCAACGCGGCGCATTGCTTTCGGCCGTCGGACCCGAACGCCTCGCTCGCGAGCCGACCCGTCCAACCAGCGGCTAAGTCCAACGCGGCGCATTGCTTTTGGCCGGCGGACCCGAACGCCTCGCTCGCGAGCCGACCCGTCCAACCAGCGGCTAAGTCCAACGCGGCGCATTGCTTTCGGCCGTCGGACCCGAACGCCTCGCTCGCGAGCGACCCGTCCAACCAGCGGCTAAGTCCAACGCGGCGCATTGCTTTTGGCCGGCGGACGCGAACGCCTCGCTCGCGAGCCGACCCGTCCAACCAGCGGCTAAGTCCAACGCGGTGCATTGCTTTCGGCCGGCGGACGCGAACGCCTCGCTCGCGAGCCGACCCGTCCAAACAGCGGCTAAGTCCAACGCGGCGCATTGCTTTCGGCCGTCGGACCCGAACGCCTCGCTCGCGAGCCGACCCCTCCAACCAGCGGCTAAGTCCAACGCGGCGCATTGCTTTTGGCCGGCGGACGCGAACGCCTCGCTCGCGAGCCGACCCGTCCAACCAGCGGCTAAGTCCAACGCGGCGCATTGCTTTTGGCCGGCGGACGCGAATGCCTCGCTCGCGAGCCGACCCGTCCAACCAGCGGCTAAGTCCAACGCGGCGCATTGCTTTCGGCCGACGGACCCGAACGCCTCGCTCGCGAGCCGACCCCTCCAACCAGCGGCTAAGTCCAACGCGGCGCATTGCTTTCGGCCGGCGGACGCGAAAGCCTCGCTCGCGAGCCGACCCGTCCAACCAGCGGCTAAGTCCAACGCGGCGCATTGCTTTCGGCCGGCGGACGCAAACGCCTCGCTCGCGAGCCGACCCCTCCAACCAGCGGCTAAGTCCAACGCGGCGCATTGCTTTCGGCCGGCGGACGCGAAAGCCTCGCTCGCGAGCCGACCCGTCCAACCAGCGGCTAAGTCCAACGCGGCGCATTGCTTTTGGCCGGCGGACGCGAACGCCTCGCTCGCGAGCCGACCCGTCCAACCAGCGGCTAAGTCCAACGCGGTGCATTGCTTTCGGCCGGCGGACGCGAACGCCTCGCTCGCGAGCCGACCCGTCCAAACAGCGGCTAAGTCCAACGCGGCGCATTGCTTTTGGCCGGCGGACCCGAACGCCTCGCTCGCGAGCCGACCCGTCCAACCAGCGGCTAAGTCCAACGCGGCGCATTGCTTTCGGCCGTCGGACCCGAACGCCTCGCTCGCGAGCCGACCCGTCCAACCAGCGGCTAAGTCCAACGCGGCGCATTGCTTTCGGCCGTCGGACCCGAACGCCTCGCTCGCGAGCCGACCCGTCCAACCAGCGGCTAAGTCCAACGCGGCGCATTGCTTTTGGCCGGCGGACCCGAACGCTTCGCTCGCGAGCCGACCCGTCCAACCAGCGGCTAAGTCCAACGCGGCGCATTGCTTTCGGCCGTCGGACCCGAACGCCTCGCTCGCGAGCCGACCCGTCCAACCAGCGGCTAAGTCCAACGCGGCGCATTGCTTTTGGCCGGCGGACCCGAACGCCTCGCTCGCGAGCCGACCCGTCCAACCAGCGGCTAAGTCCAACGCGGCGCATTGCTTTCGGCCGTCGGACCCGAACGCCTCGCTCGCGAGCCGACCCGTCCAACCAGCGGCTAAGTCCAACGCGGCGCATTGCTTTTGGCCGGCGGACCCGAACGCCTCGCTCGCGAGCCGACCCGTCCAACCAGCGGCTAAGTCCAACGCGGCGCATTGCTTTCGGCCGTCGGACCCGAACGCCTCGCTCGCGAGCGACCCGTCCAACCAGCGGCTAAGTCCAACGCGGCGCATTGCTTTTGGCCGGCGGACGCGAACGCCTCGCTCGCGAGCCGACCCGTCCAACCAGCGGCTAAGTCCAACGCGGTGCATTGCTTTCGGCCGGCGGACGCAAACGCCTCGCTCGCGAGCCGACCCCTCCAACCAGCGGCTAAGTCCAACGCGGCGCATTGCTTTCGGCCGGCGGACGCAAACGCCTCGCTCGCGAGCCGACCCCTCCAACCAGCGGCTAAGTCCAACGCGGCGCATTGCTTTCGGCCGGCGGACGCGAAAGCCTCGCTCGCGAGCCGACCCGTCCAACCAGCGGCTAAGTCCAACGCGGCGCATTGCTTTCGGCCGACGGACCCGAACGCCTCGCTCGCGAGCCGACCCCTCCAACCAGCGGCTAAGTCCAACGCGGCGCATTGCTTTCGGCCGGCGGACGCGAAAGCCTCGCTCGCGAGCCGACCCGTCCAACCAGCGGCTAAGTCCAACGCGGCGCATTGCTTTCGGCCGGCGGACGCAAACGCCTCGCTCGCGAGCCGACCCCTCCAACCAGCGGCTAAGTCCAACGCGGCGCATTGCTTTCGGCCGGCGGACGCGAAAGCCTCGCTCGCGAGCCGACCCGTCCAACCAGCGGCTAAGTCCAACGCGGCGCATTGCTTTTGGCCGGCGGACGCGAACGCCTCGCTCGCGAGCCGACCCGTCCAACCAGCGGCTAAGTCCAACGCGGTGCATTGCTTTCGGCCGGCGGACGCGAACGCCTCGCTCGCGAGCCGACCCGTCCAAACAGCGGCTAAGTCCAACGCGGCGCATTGCTTTTGGCCGGCGGACCCGAACGCCTCGCTCGCGAGCCGACCCGTCCAAACAGCGGCTAAGTCCAACGCGGCGCATTGCTTTTGGCCGGCGGACGCGAACGCCTCGCTCGCGAGCCGACCCGTCCAACCAGCGGCTAAGTCCAACGCGGCGCATTGCTTTTGGCCGGCGGACGCGAACGCCTCGCTCGCGAGCCGACCCGTCCAACCAGCGGCTAAGTCCAACGCGGTGCATTGCTTTCGGCCGGCGGACGCGAACGCCTCGCTCGCGAGCCGACCCGTCCAAACAGCGGCTAAGTCCAACGCGGCGCATTGCTTTTGGCCGGCGGACCCGAACGCCTCGCTCGCGAGCCGACCCGTCCAACCAGCGGCTAAGTCCAACGCGGCGCATTGCTTTTGGCCGGCAGACCCGAACGCCTCGCTCGCGAGCCGACCCGTCCAACCAGCGGCTAAGTCCAACGCGGCGCATTGCTTTCGGCCGTCGGACCCGAACGCCTCGCTCGCGAGCCGACTCGTCCAAACAGCGGCTAAGTCCAACGCGGCGCATTGCTTTTGGCCGGCGGACGCGAACGCCTCGCTCGCGAGCCGACCCGTCCAACCAGCGGCTAAGTCCAACGCGGCGCATTGCTTTTGGCCGGCGGACGCGAATGCCTCGCTCGCGAGCCGACCCGTCCAACCAGCGGCTAAGTCCAACGCGGCGCGTTGCTTTTGGCCGGCGGACGCGAACGCCTCGCTCGCGAGCCGACCCCTCCAACCAGCGGCTAAGTCCAACGCGGCGCATTGCTTTCGGCCGTCGGACCCGAACGCCTCGCTCGCGAGCCGACCCGTCCAACCAGCGGCTAAGTCCAACGCGGTGCATTGCTTTCGGCCGGCGGACGCGAACGCCTCGCTCGCGAG
>NW_027117067.1:12500-22500 GCF_024137725.1 Prorops nasuta | reverse complement strand
CTAAGTCCAACGCGGCGCATTGCTTTTGGCCGGCGGACCCGAACGCCTCGCTCGCGAGCCGACCCGTCCAACCAGCGGCTAAGTCCAACGCGGCGCATTGCTTTCGGCCGTCGGACCCGAACGCCTCGCTCGCGAGCCGACCCGTCCAACCAGCGGCTAAGTCCAACGCGGCGCATTGCTTTTGGCCGGCGGACCCGAACGCCTCGCTCGCGAGCCGACCCGTCCAACCAGCGGCTAAGTCCAACGCGGCGCATTGCTTTCGGCCGTCGGACCCGAACGCCTCGCTCGCGAGCGACCCGTCCAACCAGCGGCTAAGTCCAACGCGGCGCATTGCTTTTGGCCGGCGGACGCGAACGCCTCGCTCGCGAGCCGACCCGTCCAACCAGCGGCTAAGTCCAACGCGGTGCATTGCTTTCGGCCGGCGGACGCGAACGCCTCGCTCGCGAGCCGACCCGTCCAAACAGCGGCTAAGTCCAACGCGGCGCATTGCTTTCGGCCGTCGGACCCGAACGCCTCGCTCGCGAGCCGACCCCTCCAACCAGCGGCTAAGTCCAACGCGGCGCATTGCTTTTGGCCGGCGGACGCGAACGCCTCGCTCGCGAGCCGACCCGTCCAACCAGCGGCTAAGTCCAACGCGGCGCATTGCTTTTGGCCGGCGGACGCGAATGCCTCGCTCGCGAGCCGACCCGTCCAACCAGCGGCTAAGTCCAACGCGGCGCATTGCTTTCGGCCGACGGACCCGAACGCCTCGCTCGCGAGCCGACCCCTCCAACCAGCGGCTAAGTCCAACGCGGCGCATTGCTTTCGGCCGGCGGACGCGAAAGCCTCGCTCGCGAGCCGACCCGTCCAACCAGCGGCTAAGTCCAACGCGGCGCATTGCTTTCGGCCGGCGGACGCAAACGCCTCGCTCGCGAGCCGACCCCTCCAACCAGCGGCTAAGTCCAACGCGGCGCATTGCTTTCGGCCGGCGGACGCGAAAGCCTCGCTCGCGAGCCGACCCGTCCAACCAGCGGCTAAGTCCAACGCGGCGCATTGCTTTTGGCCGGCGGACGCGAACGCCTCGCTCGCGAGCCGACCCGTCCAACCAGCGGCTAAGTCCAACGCGGTGCATTGCTTTCGGCCGGCGGACGCGAACGCCTCGCTCGCGAGCCGACCCGTCCAAACAGCGGCTAAGTCCAACGCGGCGCATTGCTTTTGGCCGGCGGACCCGAACGCCTCGCTCGCGAGCCGACCCGTCCAACCAGCGGCTAAGTCCAACGCGGCGCATTGCTTTCGGCCGTCGGACCCGAACGCCTCGCTCGCGAGCCGACCCGTCCAACCAGCGGCTAAGTCCAACGCGGCGCATTGCTTTCGGCCGTCGGACCCGAACGCCTCGCTCGCGAGCCGACCCGTCCAACCAGCGGCTAAGTCCAACGCGGCGCATTGCTTTTGGCCGGCGGACCCGAACGCTTCGCTCGCGAGCCGACCCGTCCAACCAGCGGCTAAGTCCAACGCGGCGCATTGCTTTCGGCCGTCGGACCCGAACGCCTCGCTCGCGAGCCGACCCGTCCAACCAGCGGCTAAGTCCAACGCGGCGCATTGCTTTTGGCCGGCGGACCCGAACGCCTCGCTCGCGAGCCGACCCGTCCAACCAGCGGCTAAGTCCAACGCGGCGCATTGCTTTCGGCCGTCGGACCCGAACGCCTCGCTCGCGAGCGACCCGTCCAACCAGCGGCTAAGTCCAACGCGGCGCATTGCTTTTGGCCGGCGGACGCGAACGCCTCGCTCGCGAGCCGACCCGTCCAACCAGCGGCTAAGTCCAACGCGGTGCATTGCTTTCGGCCGGCGGACGCAAACGCCTCGCTCGCGAGCCGACCCCTCCAACCAGCGGCTAAGTCCAACGCGGCGCATTGCTTTCGGCCGGCGGACGCAAACGCCTCGCTCGCGAGCCGACCCCTCCAACCAGCGGCTAAGTCCAACGCGGCGCATTGCTTTCGGCCGGCGGACGCGAAAGCCTCGCTCGCGAGCCGACCCGTCCAACCAGCGGCTAAGTCCAACGCGGCGCATTGCTTTCGGCCGACGGACCCGAACGCCTCGCTCGCGAGCCGACCCCTCCAACCAGCGGCTAAGTCCAACGCGGCGCATTGCTTTCGGCCGGCGGACGCGAAAGCCTCGCTCGCGAGCCGACCCGTCCAACCAGCGGCTAAGTCCAACGCGGCGCATTGCTTTCGGCCGGCGGACGCAAACGCCTCGCTCGCGAGCCGACCCCTCCAACCAGCGGCTAAGTCCAACGCGGCGCATTGCTTTCGGCCGGCGGACGCGAAAGCCTCGCTCGCGAGCCGACCCGTCCAACCAGCGGCTAAGTCCAACGCGGCGCATTGCTTTTGGCCGGCGGACGCGAACGCCTCGCTCGCGAGCCGACCCGTCCAACCAGCGGCTAAGTCCAACGCGGTGCATTGCTTTCGGCCGGCGGACGCGAACGCCTCGCTCGCGAGCCGACCCGTCCAAACAGCGGCTAAGTCCAACGCGGCGCATTGCTTTTGGCCGGCGGACCCGAACGCCTCGCTCGCGAGCCGACCCGTCCAACCAGCGGCTAAGTCCAACGCGGCGCATTGCTTTTGGCCGGCAGACCCGAACGCCTCGCTCGCGAGCCGACCCGTCCAACCAGCGGCTAAGTCCAACGCGGCGCATTGCTTTCGGCCGTCGGACCCGAACGCCTCGCTCGCGAGCCGACTCGTCCAAACAGCGGCTAAGTCCAACGCGGCGCATTGCTTTTGGCCGGCGGACGCGAACGCCTCGCTCGCGAGCCGACCCGTCCAACCAGCGGCTAAGTCCAACGCGGCGCATTGCTTTTGGCCGGCGGACGCGAATGCCTCGCTCGCGAGCCGACCCGTCCAACCAGCGGCTAAGTCCAACGCGGCGCGTTGCTTTTGGCCGGCGGACGCGAACGCCTCGCTCGCGAGCCGACCCCTCCAACCAGCGGCTAAGTCCAACGCGGCGCATTGCTTTCGGCCGGCGGACGCGAAAGCCTCGCTCGCGAGCCGACCCGTCCAACCAGCGGCTAAGTCCAACGCGGCGCATTGCTTTCGGCCGGCGGACGCAAACGCCTCGCTCGCGAGCCGACCCCTCCAACCAGCGGCTAAGTCCAACGCGGCGCATTGCTTTCGGCCGGCGGACGCGAAAGCCTCGCTCGCGAGCCGACCCGTCCAACCAGCGGCTAAGTCCAACGCGGCGCATTGCTTTTGGCCGGCGGACGCGAACGCCTCGCTCGCGAGCCGACCCGTCCAACCAGCGGCTAAGTCCAACGCGGTGCATTGCTTTCGGCCGGCGGACGCGAACGCCTCGCTCGCGAGCCGACCCGTCCAAACAGCGGCTAAGTCCAACGCGGCGCATTGCTTTTGGCCGGCGGACCCGAACGCCTCGCTCGCGAGCCGACCCGTCCAACCAGCGGCTAAGTCCAACGCGGCGCATTGCTTTTGGCCGGCAGACCCGAACGCCTCGCTCGCGAGCCGACCCGTCCAACCAGCGGCTAAGTCCAACGCGGCGCATTGCTTTCGGCCGTCGGACCCGAACGCCTCGCTCGCGAGCCGACTCGTCCAAACAGCGGCTAAGTCCAACGCGGCGCATTGCTTTTGGCCGGCGGACGCGAACGCCTCGCTCGCGAGCCGACCCGTCCAACCAGCGGCTAAGTCCAACGCGGCGCATTGCTTTTGGCCGGCGGACGCGAATGCCTCGCTCGCGAGCCGACCCGTCCAACCAGCGGCTAAGTCCAACGCGGCGCGTTGCTTTTGGCCGGCGGACGCGAACGCCTCGCTCGCGAGCCGACCCCTCCAACCAGCGGCTAAGTCCAACGCGGCGCATTGCTTTCGGCCGTCGGACCCGAACGCCTCGCTCGCGAGCCGACCCGTCCAACCAGCGGCTAAGTCCAACGCGGCGCATTGCTTTCGGCCGTCGGACCCGAACGCCTCGCTCGCGAGCCGACCCGTCCAACCAGCGGCTAAGTCCAACGCGGCGCATTGCTTTTGGCCGGCGGACCCGAACGCTTCGCTCGCGAGCCGACCCGTCCAACCAGCGGCTAAGTCCAACGCGGCGCATTGCTTTCGGCCGTCGGACCCGAACGCCTCGCTCGCGAGCCGACCCGTCCAACCAGCGGCTAAGTCCAACGCGGCGCATTGCTTTTGGCCGGCGGACGCGAACGCCTCGCTCGCGAGCCGACCCGTCCAACCAGCGGCTAAGTCCAACGCGGTGCATTGCTTTCGGCCGGCGGACGCGAACGCCTCGCTCGCGAGCCGACCCGTCCAAACAGCGGCTAAGTCCAACGCGGCGCATTGCTTTCGGCCGTCGGACCCGAACGCCTCGCTCGCGAGCCGACCCCTCCAACCAGCGGCTAAGTCCAACGCGGCGCATTGCTTTTGGCCGGCGGACGCGAACGCCTCGCTCGCGAGCCGACCCGTCCAACCAGCGGCTAAGTCCAACGCGGTGCATTGCTTTCGGCCGGCGGACGCGAACGCCTCGCTCGCGAGCCGACCCGTCCAACCAGCGGCTAAGTCCAACGCGGCGCATTGCTTTTGGCCGGCGGACCCGAACGCCTCGCTCGCGAGCCGACCCGTCCAACCAGCGGCTAAGTCCAACGCGGCGCATTGCTTTTGGCCGGCGGACCCGAACGCTTCGCTCGCGAGCCGACCCGTCCAACCAGCGGCTAAGTCCAACGCGGCGCATTGCTTTCGGCCGTCGGACCCGAACGCCTCGCTCGCGAGCCGACCCGTCCAACCAGCGGCTAAGTCCAACGCGGCGCATTGCTTTCGGCCGGCGGACGCGAAAGCCTCGCTCGCGAGCCGACCCGTCCAACCAGCGGCTAAGTCCAACGCGGCGCATTGCTTTTGGCCGGCGGACGCGAACGCCTCGCTCGCGAGCCGACCCGTCCAACCAGCGGCTAAGTCCAACGCGGTGCATTGCTTTCGGCCGGCGGACGCGAACGCCTCGCTCGCGAGCCGACCCGTCCAAACAGCGGCTAAGTCCAACGCGGCGCATTGCTTTTGGCCGGCGGACCCGAACGCCTCGCTCGCGAGCCGACCCGTCCAACCAGCGGCTAAGTCCAACGCGGCGCATTGCTTTTGGCCGGCAGACCCGAACGCCTCGCTCGCGAGCCGACCCGTCCAACCAGCGGCTAAGTCCAACGCGGCGCATTGCTTTCGGCCGTCGGACCCGAACGCCTCGCTCGCGAGCCGACTCGTCCAAACAGCGGCTAAGTCCAACGCGGCGCATTGCTTTTGGCCGGCGGACGCGAACGCCTCGCTCGCGAGCCGACCCGTCCAACCAGCGGCTAAGTCCAACGCGGCGCATTGCTTTTGGCCGGCGGACGCGAATGCCTCGCTCGCGAGCCGACCCGTCCAACCAGCGGCTAAGTCCAACGCGGCGCGTTGCTTTTGGCCGGCGGACGCGAACGCCTCGCTCGCGAGCCGACCCCTCCAACCAGCGGCTAAGTCCAACGCGGCGCATTGCTTTCGGCCGTCGGACCCGAACGCCTCGCTCGCGAGCCGACCCGTCCAACCAGCGGCTAAGTCCAACGCGGCGCATTGCTTTCGGCCGTCGGACCCGAACGCCTCGCTCGCGAGCCGACCCGTCCAACCAGCGGCTAAGTCCAACGCGGCGCATTGCTTTTGGCCGGCGGACCCGAACGCTTCGCTCGCGAGCCGACCCGTCCAACCAGCGGCTAAGTCCAACGCGGCGCATTGCTTTCGGCCGTCGGACCCGAACGCCTCGCTCGCGAGCCGACCCGTCCAACCAGCGGCTAAGTCCAACGCGGCGCATTGCTTTTGGCCGGCGGACCCGAACGCCTCGCTCGCGAGCCGACCCGTCCAACCAGCGGCTAAGTCCAACGCGGCGCATTGCTTTCGGCCGTCGGACCCGAACGCCTCGCTCGCGAGCCGACCCGTCCAACCAGCGGCTAAGTCCAACGCGGCGCATTGCTTTTGGCCGGCGGACCCGAACGCCTCGCTCGCGAGCCGACCCGTCCAACCAGCGGCTAAGTCCAACGCGGCGCATTGCTTTCGGCCGTCGGACCCGAACGCCTCGCTCGCGAGCGACCCGTCCAACCAGCGGCTAAGTCCAACGCGGCGCATTGCTTTTGGCCGGCGGACGCGAACGCCTCGCTCGCGAGCCGACCCGTCCAACCAGCGGCTAAGTCCAACGCGGTGCATTGCTTTTGGCCGGCGGACGCGAACGCCTCGCTCGCGAGCCGACCCGTCCAAACAGCGGCTAAGTCCAACGCGGTGCATTGCTTTCGGCCGGCGGACGCGAACGCCTCGCTCGCGAGCCGACCCGTCCAAACAGCGGCTAAGTCCAACGCGGCGCATTGCTTTTGGCCGGCGGACCCGAACGCCTCGCTCGCGAGCCGACCCGTCCAACCAGCGGCTAAGTCCAACGCGGCGCATTGCTTTTGGCCGGCAGACCCGAACGCCTCGCTCGCGAGCCGACCCGTCCAACCAGCGGCTAAGTCCAACGCGGCGCATTGCTTTTGGCCGGCGGACGCGAACGCCTCGCTCGCGAGCCGACCCGTCCAACCAGCGGCTAAGTCCAACGCGGTGCATTGCTTTCGGCCGGCGGACGCGAACGCCTCGCTCGCGAGCCGACCCGTCCAAACAGCGGCTAAGTCCAACGCGGCGCATTGCTTTTGGCCGGCGGACCCGAACGCCTCGCTCGCGAGCCGACCCGTCCAACCAGCGGCTAAGTCCAACGCGGCGCATTGCTTTTGGCCGGCAGACCCGAACGCCTCGCTCGCGAGCCGACCCGTCCAACCAGCGGCTAAGTCCAACGCGGCGCATTGCTTTCGGCCGTCGGACCCGAACGCCTCGCTCGCGAGCCGACTCGTCCAAACAGCGGCTAAGTCCAACGCGGCGCATTGCTTTTGGCCGGCGGACGCGAACGCCTCGCTCGCGAGCCGACCCGTCCAACCAGCGGCTAAGTCCAACGCGGCGCATTGCTTTTGGCCGGCGGACGCGAATGCCTCGCTCGCGAGCCGACCCGTCCAACCAGCGGCTAAGTCCAACGCGGCGCGTTGCTTTTGGCCGGCGGACGCGAACGCCTCGCTCGCGAGCCGACCCCTCCAACCAGCGGCTAAGTCCAACGCGGCGCATTGCTTTCGGCCGTCGGACCCGAACGCCTCGCTCGCGAGCCGACCCGTCCAACCAGCGGCTAAGTCCAACGCGGTGCATTGCTTTCGGCCGGCGGACGCGAACGCCTCGCTCGCGAGCCGACCCGTCCAAACAGCGGCTAAGTCCAACGCGGCGCATTGCTTTTGGCCGGCGGACCCGAACGCCTCGCTCGCGAGCCGACCCGTCCAACCAGCGGCTAAGTCCAACGCGGCGCATTGCTTTTGGCCGGCAGACCCGAACGCCTCGCTCGCGAGCCGACCCGTCCAACCAGCGGCTAAGTCCAACGCGGCGCATTGCTTTCGGCCGTCGGACCCGAACGCCTCGCTCGCGAGCCGACTCGTCCAAACAGCGGCTAAGTCCAACGCGGCGCATTGCTTTTGGCCGGCGGACGCGAACGCCTCGCTCGCGAGCCGACCCGTCCAACCAGCGGCTAAGTCCAACGCGGCGCATTGCTTTTGGCCGGCGGACGCGAATGCCTCGCTCGCGAGCCGACCCGTCCAACCAGCGGCTAAGTCCAACGCGGCGCGTTGCTTTTGGCCGGCGGACGCGAACGCCTCGCTCGCGAGCCGACCCCTCCAACCAGCGGCTAAGTCCAACGCGGCGCATTGCTTTCGGCCGTCGGACCCGAACGCCTCGCTCGCGAGCCGACCCGTCCAACCAGCGGCTAAGTCCAACGCGGCGCATTGCTTTCGGCCGGCGGACCCGAACGCCTCGCTCGCGAGCCGACTCGTCCAAACAGCGGCTAAGTCCAACGCGGCGCATTGCTTTTGGCCGGCGGACGCGAACGCCTCGCTCGCGAGCCGACCCGTCCAACCAGCGGCTAAGTCCAACGCGGCGCATTGCTTTTGGCCGGCGGACGCGAATGCCTCGCTCGCGAGCCGACCCGTCCAACCAGCGGCTAAGTCCAACGCGGCGCGTTGCTTTTGGCCGGCGGACGCGAACGCCTCGCTCGCGAGCCGACCCCTCCAACCAGCGGCTAAGTCCAACGCGGCGCATTGCTTTCGGCCGTCGGACCCGAACGCCTCGCTCGCGAGCCGACCCGTCCAACCAGCGGCTAAGTCCAACGCGGCGCATTGCTTTCGGCCGTCGGACCCGAACGCCTCGCTCGCGAGCCGACCCGTCCAACCAGCGGCTAAGTCCAACGCGGCGCATTGCTTTTGGCCGGCGGACCCGAACGCTTCGCTCGCGAGCCGACCCGTCCAACCAGCGGCTAAGTCCAACGCGGCGCATTGCTTTCGGCCGTCGGACCCGAACGCCTCGCTCGCGAGCCGACCCGTCCAACCAGCGGCTAAGTCCAACGCGGCGCATTGCTTTTGGCCGGCGGACGCGAACGCCTCGCTCGCGAGCCGACCCGTCCAACCAGCGGCTAAGTCCAACGCGGTGCATTGCTTTCGGCCGGCGGACGCGAACGCCTCGCTCGCGAGCCGACCCGTCCAAACAGCGGCTAAGTCCAACGCGGCGCATTGCTTTCGGCCGTCGGACCCGAACGCCTCGCTCGCGAGCCGACCCCTCCAACCAGCGGCTAAGTCCAACGCGGCGCATTGCTTTTGGCCGGCGGACGCGAACGCCTCGCTCGCGAGCCGACCCGTCCAACCAGCGGCTAAGTCCAACGCGGTGCATTGCTTTCGGCCGGCGGACGCGAACGCCTCGCTCGCGAGCCGACCCGTCCAACCAGCGGCTAAGTCCAACGCGGCGCATTGCTTTTGGCCGGCGGACCCGAACGCCTCGCTCGCGAGCCGACCCGTCCAACCAGCGGCTAAGTCCAACGCGGCGCATTGCTTTTGGCCGGCGGACCCGAACGCTTCGCTCGCGAGCCGACCCGTCCAACCAGCGGCTAAGTCCAACGCGGCGCATTGCTTTCGGCCGTCGGACCCGAACGCCTCGCTCGCGAGCCGACCCGTCCAACCAGCGGCTAAGTCCAACGCGGCGCATTGCTTTCGGCCGGCGGACGCGAAAGCCTCGCTCGCGAGCCGACCCGTCCAACCAGCGGCTAAGTCCAACGCGGCGCATTGCTTTTGGCCGGCGGACGCGAACGCCTCGCTCGCGAGCCGACCCGTCCAACCAGCGGCTAAGTCCAACGCGGTGCATTGCTTTCGGCCGGCGGACGCGAACGCCTCGCTCGCGAGCCGACCCGTCCAAACAGCGGCTAAGTCCAACGCGGCGCATTGCTTTTGGCCGGCGGACCCGAACGCCTCGCTCGCGAGCCGACCCGTCCAACCAGCGGCTAAGTCCAACGCGGCGCATTGCTTTTGGCCGGCAGACCCGAACGCCTCGCTCGCGAGCCGACCCGTCCAACCAGCGGCTAAGTCCAACGCGGCGCATTGCTTTCGGCCGTCGGACCCGAACGCCTCGCTCGCGAGCCGACTCGTCCAAACAGCGGCTAAGTCCAACGCGGCGCATTGCTTTTGGCCGGCGGACGCGAACGCCTCGCTCGCGAGCCGACCCGTCCAACCAGCGGCTAAGTCCAACGCGGCGCATTGCTTTTGGCCGGCGGACGCGAATGCCTCGCTCGCGAGCCGACCCGTCCAACCAGCGGCTAAGTCCAACGCGGCGCGTTGCTTTTGGCCGGCGGACGCGAACGCCTCGCTCGCGAGCCGACCCCTCCAACCAGCGGCTAAGTCCAACGCGGCGCATTGCTTTCGGCCGTCGGACCCGAACGCCTCGCTCGCGAGCCGACCCGTCCAACCAGCGGCTAAGTCCAACGCGGCGCATTGCTTTCGGCCGTCGGACCCGAACGCCTCGCTCGCGAGCCGACCCGTCCAACCAGCGGCTAAGTCCAACGCGGCGCATTGCTTTTGGCCGGCGGACCCGAACGCTTCGCTCGCGAGCCGACCCGTCCAACCAGCGGCTAAGTCCAACGCGGCGCA
>NW_027117067.1:0-2500 GCF_024137725.1 Prorops nasuta | reverse complement strand
TGGCTGACTTTCTCTAAAGTCCTTCACAACATACGGTGAATAACATATTCTCGCTCGGAACTTTGAGTGATTTTTCAGTGAGCCAAAAAGAATACAAAACACGGATATATTCCGCTTAAAAACTTTTCGAACCAACGCTATCTAGCGCTCAGTCACATTAGGGCCATTCGGTCTAAGACACCGACCCGTGACTATGCTGTGCTAAGTTTCATACCTCGAGCAGCTAAGCTCACTCCCAACACTCTTATATGTACGAAAAGGTCCGCCGGCAGAACGGCGACGAGCCGGCTATAACATAGTCGGCCATAGGGCAAACTTCTTCGATAGGACCAAAATCAATGAGGTACTTCAAATGATGAAAAAATATTTGCATAACAAAATACTTGTAAACAAATTCCAATAGTTTTAAATAATAAAATTTTATCTAAGATAACATAGTCCAACGCGGCGCATTGCTTTCGGCCGGCGGACGCAAACGCCTCGCTCGCGAGCCGACCCCTCCAACCAGCGGCTAAGTCCAACGCGGCGCATTGCTTTCGGCCGGCGGACGCGAAAGCCTCGCTCGCGAGCCGACCCGTCCAACCAGCGGCTAAGTCCAACGCGGCGCATTGCTTTCGGCCGACGGACCCGAACGCCTCGCTCGCGAGCCGACCCCTCCAACCAGCGGCTAAGTCCAACGCGGCGCATTGCTTTCGGCCGGCGGACGCGAAAGCCTCGCTCGCGAGCCGACCCGTCCAACCAGCGGCTAAGTCCAACGCGGCGCATTGCTTTCGGCCGGCGGACGCAAACGCCTCGCTCGCGAGCCGACCCCTCCAACCAGCGGCTAAGTCCAACGCGGCGCATTGCTTTCGGCCGGCGGACGCGAAAGCCTCGCTCGCGAGCCGACCCGTCCAACCAGCGGCTAAGTCCAACGCGGCGCATTGCTTTTGGCCGGCGGACGCGAACGCCTCGCTCGCGAGCCGACCCGTCCAACCAGCGGCTAAGTCCAACGCGGTGCATTGCTTTCGGCCGGCGGACGCGAACGCCTCGCTCGCGAGCCGACCCGTCCAAACAGCGGCTAAGTCCAACGCGGCGCATTGCTTTTGGCCGGCGGACCCGAACGCCTCGCTCGCGAGCCGACCCGTCCAACCAGCGGCTAAGTCCAACGCGGCGCATTGCTTTTGGCCGGCAGACCCGAACGCCTCGCTCGCGAGCCGACCCGTCCAACCAGCGGCTAAGTCCAACGCGGCGCATTGCTTTCGGCCGTCGGACCCGAACGCCTCGCTCGCGAGCCGACTCGTCCAAACAGCGGCTAAGTCCAACGCGGCGCATTGCTTTTGGCCGGCGGACGCGAACGCCTCGCTCGCGAGCCGACCCGTCCAACCAGCGGCTAAGTCCAACGCGGCGCATTGCTTTTGGCCGGCGGACGCGAATGCCTCGCTCGCGAGCCGACCCGTCCAACCAGCGGCTAAGTCCAACGCGGCGCGTTGCTTTTGGCCGGCGGACGCGAACGCCTCGCTCGCGAGCCGACCCCTCCAACCAGCGGCTAAGTCCAACGCGGCGCATTGCTTTCGGCCGTCGGACCCGAACGCCTCGCTCGCGAGCCGACCCGTCCAACCAGCGGCTAAGTCCACGCGGCGCATTGCTTTCGGCCGTCGGACCCGAACGCCTCGCTCGCGAGCCGACCCGTCCAACCAGCGGCTAAGTCCAACGCGGCGCATTGCTTTTGGCCGGCGGACCCGAACGCTTCGCTCGCGAGCCGACCCGTCCAACCAGCGGCTAAGTCCAACGCGGCGCATTGCTTTCGGCCGTCGGACCCGAACGCCTCGCTCGCGAGCCGACCCGTCCAACCAGCGGCTAAGTCCAACGCGGCGCATTGCTTTTGGCCGGCGGACCCGAACGCCTCGCTCGCGAGCCGACCCGTCCAACCAGCGGCTAAGTCCAACGCGGCGCATTGCTTTCGGCCGTCGGACCCGAACGCCTCGCTCGCGAGCGACCCGTCCAACCAGCGGCTAAGTCCAACGCGGCGCATTGCTTTTGGGCCGGCGGACGCGAACGCCTCGCTCGCGAGCCGACCCGTCCAACCAGCGGCTAAGTCCAACGCGGTGCATTGCTTTCGGCCGGCGGACGCGAACGCCTCGCTCGCGAGCCGACCCGTCCAAACAGCGGCTAAGTCCAACGCGGCGCATTGCTTTCGGCCGTCGGACCCGAACGCCTCGCTCGCGAGCCGACCCCTCCAACCAGCGGCTAAGTCCAACGCGGTGCATTGCTTTCGGCCGGCGGACGCGAACGCCTCGCTCGCGAGCCGACCCGTCCAAACAGCGGCTAAGTCCAACGCGGCGCATTGCTTTTGGCCGGCGGACCCGAACGCCTCGCTCGCGAGCCGACCCGTCCAACCAGCGGCTAAGTCCAACGCGGCGCATTGCTTTCGGCCGGCGGACGCGAAAGCCTCGCTCGCGAGCCGACCCGTCCAACCAGCGGCTAAGTCCAACGCGGCGCATTGCTTTTGGCCGGCGGACGC
>NW_027117066.1:25000-43544 GCF_024137725.1 Prorops nasuta | reverse complement strand
CCGCCGGCCGAAAGCAATGCACCGCGTTGGACTTAGCCGCTGGTTGGACGGGTCGGCTCGCGAGCGAGGCGTTCGCGTCCGCCGGGCCAAAAGCAATGCGCCGCGTTGGACTTAGCCGCTGGTTGGACGGGTCGGCTCGCGAGCGAGGCTTTCGCGTCCGCCGGCCGAAAGCAATGCGCCGCGTTGGACTTAGCCGCTGGTTGGAGGGGTCGGCTCGCGAGCGAGGCGTTTGCGTCCGCCGGCCGAAAGCAATGCGCCGCGTTGGACTTAGCCGCTGGTTGGACGGGTCGCTCGCGAGCGAGGCTTTCGCGTCCGCCGGCCGAAAGCAATGCGCCGCGTTGGACTTAGCCGCTGGTTGGAGGGGTCGGCTCGCGAGCGAGGCGTTCGGGTCCGTCGGCCGAAAGCAATGCGCCGCGTTGGACTTAGCCGCTGGTTGGACGGGTCGGCTCGCGAGCGAGGCATTCGCGTCCGCCGGCCAAAAGCAATGCGCCGCGTTGGACTTAGCCGCTGGTTGGACGGGTCGGCTCGCGAGCGAGGCGTTCGCGTCCGCCGGCCAAAAGCAATGCGCCGCGTTGGACTTAGCCGCTGGTTGGAGGGGTCGGCTCGCGAGCGAGGCGTTCGGGTCCGACGGCCGAAAGCAATGCGCCGCGTTGGACTTAGCCGCTGTTTGGGACGGGTCGGCTCGCGAGCGAGGCGTTCGCGTCGCCGGCCGAAAGCAATGCACCGCGTTGGACTTAGCCGCTGGTTGGACGGGTCGGCTCGCGAGCGAGGCGTTCGCGTCCGCCGGCCAAAAGCAATGCGCCGCGTTGGACTTAGCCGCTGGTTGGACGGGTCGCTCGCGAGCGAGGCGTTCGGGTTCCGACGGCCGAAAGCAATGCGCCGCGTTGGACTTAGCCGCTGGTTGGACGGGTCGGCTCGCGAGCGAGGCGTTCGGGTCCGCCGGCCAAAAGCAATGCGCCGCGTTGGACTTAGCCGCTGGTTGGACGGGTCGGCTCGCGAGCGAGGCGTTCGGGTCCGACGGCCGAAAGCAATGCGCCGCGTTGGACTTAGCCGCTGGTTTGGACGGGGTCGGCTCGCGAGCGAGGCGTTCGGGTCCGCCGGCCAAAAGCAATGCGCCGCGTTGGACTTAGCCGCTGGTGGGACGGGTCGGCTCGCGAGCGAGGCGTTCGGGTCCGACGGCCGAAAGCAATGCGCCGCGTTGGACTTAGCCGCTGGTTGGACGGGTCGGCTCGCGAGCGAAGCGTTCGGGTCCGCCGGCCAAAAGCAATGCGCCCGCGTTGGACTTAGCCGCTGGTTGGACGGGTCGGCTCGCGAGCGAGGCGTTCGGGTCCGCCGGCCAAAAGCAATGCGCCGCGTTGGACTTAGCCGCTGGTTGGGACGGGTCCGGCTCGCGAGCGAGGCGTTCGCGTCCGCCGGCCGAAAGCAATGCACCGCGTTGGACTAGCCGCTGGTTGGACGGGTCGGCTCGCGAGCGAGGCGTTCGCGTCGCGGCCAAAAGCAATGCGCCGCGTTGGACTTAGCCGCTGGTTGGAGGGGTCGGCTCGCGAGCGAGGCGTTCGGGTCCGACGGCCGAAAAGCAATGCGCCGCGTTGGACTTAGCCGCTGTTTGGACGGGTCGGCTCGCGAGCGAGGCGTTTCGCGTCCGCCGGCCGAAAGCAATGCACCGCGTTGGACTTAGCCGCTGGTTGGACGGGTCGGCTCGCGAGCGAGGCGTTCGCGTCCGCCGGCCAAAAGCAATGCGCCGCGTTGGACTTAGCCGCTGGTTGGACGGGGTCGCTCGCGAGCGAGGCGTTCGGGTCCGACGGCCGAAAGCAATGCGCCGCGTTGGACTTAGCCGCTGGTTGGACGGGTCGGCTCGCGAGCGAGGCGTTCGGGTCCGCCGGCCAAAAGCAATGCGCCGCGTTGGACTTAGCCGCTGGTTGGGACGGGTCGGCTCGCGAGCGAGGCGTTCGGGGTCCGACGGCCGAAAGCAATGCGCCGCGTTGGACTTTAGCCGCTGGTTGGACGGGTCGGCTCGCGAGCGAGGGCGTTCGGGTCCGCCGGCCAAAAGCAATGCGCCGCGTTGGACTTAGCCGCTGGTTGGACGGGTCGGCTCGCGAGCGAGGCGTTCGGGTCCGACGGCCGAAAGCAATGCGCCGCGTTGGACTTAGCCGCTGGTTGGACGGGTCCGGCTCGCGAGCGAAGCGTTCGGGTCCGCCGGCCAAAAGCAATGCGCCGCGTTGGACTTAGCCGCTGGTTGGACGGGTCGGCTCGCGAGCGAGGCGTTCGGGGTCCGACGGCCGAAAGCAATGCGCCGCGTTGGACTTAGCCGCTGGTTGGTCGGGTCGGCTCGCGAGCGAGGCGTTCGGGTCCGACGGCCGAAAGCAATGCGCCGCGTTGGACTTAGCCGCTGGTTGGAGGGGTCGGCTCGCGAGCGAGGCGTTCGCGTCCGCCGGCCAAAAGCAACGCGCCGCGTTGGACTTAGCCGCTGGTTGGACGGGACGGCTCGCGAGCGAGGCATTCGCGTCCGCCGGCCAAAAGCAATGCGCCGCGTTGGACTTAGCCGCTGGTTGGACGGGTCGGCTCGCGAGCGAGGCGTTCGCGTCCGCCGGCCAAAAGCAATTGCGCCCGCGTTGGACTTAGCCGCTGTTTGGACGAGTCCGGCTCGCGAGCGAGGCGTTCGGGTCCGACGGCCGAAAGCAATGCGCCGCGTTGGACTTAGCCGCTGGTTGGACGGGTCGGCTCGCGAGCGAGGCGTTCGGGTCTGCCGGCCAAAAGCAATGCGCCGCGTTGGACTTAGCCGCTGGTGGACGGGTCGGCTCGCGAGCGAGGCGTTCGGGTCCGCCGGCCAAAAGCAATGCGCCGCGTTGGACTTAGCCGCTGTTTGGACGGGTCGGCTCGCGAGCGAGGCGTTCGCGTCCGCCGGCCGAAAGCAATGCACCGCGTTGGACTTAGCCGCTGGTTGGGACGGGTCGGCTCGCGAGCGAGGCGTTTCGCGTCCGCCGGCCAAAAGCAATGCGCCGCGTTGGACTTAGCCGCTGGTTGGACGGGTCGGCCTCGCGAGCGAGGCTTTCGCGTCCGCCGGCCGAAAGCAATGCGCCGCGTTGGACTTAGCCGCTGGTTGGAGGGGGTCGGCTCGCGAGCGAGGCGTTTGCGTCCGCCGGCCGAAAGCAATGCGCCGCGTTGGACTTAGCCGCTGGTTGGACGGGTCGGCCTCGCGAGCGAGGCTTTCGCGTCCGCCGGCCGAAAGCAATGCGCCGCGTTGGACTTAGCCGCTGGTTGGAGGGGTCGGCTCGCGAGCGAGGCGTTCGGGTCCGTCGGCCGAAAGCAATGCGCCGCGTTGGACTTAGCCGCTGGTTGGACGGGTCGGCTCGCGAGCGAGGCTTTCGCGTCCGCCGGCCGAAAGCAATGCGCCGCGTTGGACTTAGCCGCTGGTTGGAGGGGTCGGCTCGCGAGCGAGGCGTTTGCGTCCGCCGGCCGAAAGCAATGCGCCGCGTTGGACTTAGCCGCTGGTTGGACGGGTCGGCTCGCGAGCGAGGCTTTCGCGTCCGCCGGCCGAAAGCAATGCGCCGCGTTGGACTTAGCCGCTGGTTGGAGGGGTCGGCTCGCGAGCGAGGCGTTCGGGTCCGTCGGCCGAAAGCAATGCGCCGCGTTTGGACTTAGCCGCTGGTTGGACGGGTCGGGCTCGCGAGCGAGGCTTTCGCGTCCGCCGGCCGAAAGCAATGCGCCGCGTTGGACCTTAGCCGCTGGTTGGAGGGGTCGGCTCGCGAGCGAGGCGTTTGCGTCCGCCGGCCGAAAGCAATGCGCCGCGTTGGACTTAGCCGCTGGTTGGAGGGGTCGGCTCGCGAGCGAGGCGTTTGCGTCCGCCGGCCGAAAGCAATGCACCGCGTTGGACTTAGCCGCTGGTTGGGACGGGTCGGCTCGCGAGCGAGGCGTTCGCGTCCGCCGGCCAAAAGCAATGCGCCGCGTTGGACTTAGCCGCTGGTTGGACGGGTCGCTCGCGAGCGAGGCGTTCGGGTCCGACGGCCGAAAGCAATGCGCCGCGTTGGACTTAGCCGCTGGTTGGACGGGTCGGGCTCGCGAGCGAGGCGTTCGGGTCCGCCGGCCAAAAGCAATGCGCCGCGTTGGACTTAGCCGCTGGTTGGACGGGTCGGCTCGCGAGCGAGGCGTTCGGGTCCGACGGCCGAAAGCAATGCGCCGCGTTGGACTTAGCGCTGGTTGGACGGGTCGGCTCGCGAGCGAGGCGTTCGGGTCCGCCGGCCAAAAGCAATGCGCCGCGTTGGACTTAGCCGCTGGTTGGACGGGTCGGCTCGCGAGCGAGGCGTCGGGTCCGACGGCCGAAAGCAATGCGCCGCGTTGGACTTAGCCGCTGGTTGGACGGGTCGGCTCGCGAGCCGAAGCGTTCGGGTCCCGCCGGCCAAAAGCAATGCGCCGCGTTGGACTTAGCCGCTGGTTGGACGGGGTCGGCTCGCGAGCGAGGCGTTCGGGTTCCGACGGCCGAAAGCAATGCGCCGCGTTGGACTTAGCCGCTGGTTGGACGGGTCGGCTCGCGAGCGAGGCGTTCGGGTCCGACGGCCGAAAGCAATGCGCCGCGTTGGACTTAGCCGCTGGTTGGACGGGTCGGCTCGCGAGCGAGGCGTTCGGGTTCCGCCGGCCAAAAGCAATGCGCCGCGTTGGACTTAGCGCTGATTGGACGGGTCGGCTCGCGAGCGAGGCGTTCGCGTCGCCGGCCGAAAGCAATGCACCGCGGTTGGACTTAGCCGCTGGTTGGACGGGTCGGCTCGCGAGCGAGGCGTTCGCGTCCGCCGGCCAAAAGCAATGCGCCGCGTTGGACTTAGCCGCTGGTTGGACGGGTCCGGCTCGCGAGCGAGGCTTTCGCGTCCGGCCGGCCGAAAGCAATGCGCCGCGTTGGACTTAGCCGCTGGTTTGGAGGGGTCGGC
Source organism: Prorops nasuta (assembly GCF_024137725.1). NCBI lineage: Eukaryota > Metazoa > Arthropoda > Insecta > Hymenoptera > Bethylidae > Prorops > Prorops nasuta. The sequence goes on along the minus strand of NW_027117066.1, from coordinate 38,625 downwards.
TCGCGAGCGAGGCGTTTGCGTCCGCCGGCCGAAAGCAATTGCGCCGCGTTGGACTTAGCCGCTGGTTGGACGGGTCGGCTCGCGAGCGAGGCTTTCGCGTCCGCCGGCCGAAAGCAATGCGCCGCGTTGGACTTAGCCGCTGGTTGGAGGGGTCGGCTCGCGAGCGAGGCGTTCGGGTCCGTCGGCCGAAAGCAATGCGCCGCGTTGGACTTAGCCGCTGGTTGGACGGGTCGGCTCGCGAGCGAGGCATTCGCGTCCGCCGGCCAAAAGCAATGCGCCGCGTTGGACTTAGCCGCTGGTTGGACGGGTCGGCTCGCGAGCGAGGCTTTCGCGTCCGCCGGCCGAAAGCAATGCGCCCGCGTTGGACTTAGCCGCTGGTTGGAGGGGTCGGCTCGCGAGCGAGGCGTTTGCGTCCGCCGGCCGAAAGCAATGCGCCGCGTTGGACTTAGCCGCTGGTTGGACGGGTCGGCTCGCGAGCGAGGCTTTCGCGTCCGCCGGCCGAAAGCAATGCGCCGCGTTGGACTTAGCCGCTGGTTGGATGGGGTCGGCTCGCGAGCGAGGCGTTCGGGTCCGTCGGCCGAAAGCAATGCGCCGCGTTGGACTTAGCCGCTGGTTGGACGGGTCGGCTCGCGAGCGAGGCATTCGCGTCCGCCGGCCAAAAGCAATGCGCCGCGTTGGACTTAGCCGCTGGTTGGACGGGTCGGCTCGCGAGCGAGGCGTTCGCGTCCGCCGGCCAAAAGCAATGCGCCGCGTTGGGACTTAGCCGCTGGTTGGAGGGGGTCGGCTCGCGAGCGAGGCGTTCGGGTCCGACGGCCGAAAGCAATGCGCCGCGTTGGACTTAGCCGCTGGTTGGAGGGGTCGGCTCGCGAGCGAGGCGTTCGGGTCCGTCGGCCGAAAGCAATGCGCCGCGTTGGACTTAGCCGCTGGTTGGACGGGTCGGCTCGCGAGCGAGGCTTTCGCGTCCGCCGGCCGAAAGCAATGCGCCGCGTTGGACTTAGCCGCTGGTTGGAGGGGTCGGCTCGCGAGCGAGGCGTTTGCGTCCGCCGGCCGAAAGCAATGCGCCGCGTTGGACCTTAGCCGCTGGTTGGGACGGGTCGGCTCGCGAGCGAGGCTTTCGCGTCCGCCGGCCGAAAGCAATGCGCCGCGTTGGACTTAGCCGCTGGTTGAGGGGTCGGCTCGCGAGCGAGGCGTTTGCGTCCGCCGGCCGAAAGCAATGCGCCGCGTTGGACTTAGCCGCTGGTTGGACGGGTCGGCTCGCGAGCGAGGCTTTCGCGTCCGCCGGCCGAAAGCAATGCGCCGCGTTGGACTTAGCCGCTGGTTGGAGGGGTCGGCTCGCGAGCGAGGCGTTCGGGTCCGTCGGCCGAAAGCAATGCGCCGCGTTGGACTTAGCCGCTGGTTGGACGGGTCGGCTCGCGAGCGAGGCTTTCGCGTCCGCCGGCCGAAAGCAATGCGCCGCGTTGGACTTAGCCGCTGGTTGGAGGGGTCGGCTCGCGAGCGAGGCGTTTTGCGTCCGCCGGCCGAAAGCAAGTGCGGCCGCGTTGGACTTAGCCGCTGGTTGGAGGGGTCGGCTCGCGAGCGAGGCGTTTTGCGTCCGCCGGCCGAAAGCAATGCACCGCGTTGGACTTAGCCGCTGGTTGGACGGGTCGGCTCGCGAGCGAGGCGTTCGCGTCCGCCGGCCAAAAGCAATGCCGCCGCGTTGGACTTAGCCGCTGGTTGGACGGGTCGCTCGCGAGCGAGGCGTTCGGGTCCGACGGCCGAAAGCAATGCGCCGCGTTGGACTTAGCCGCTGGTTGGACGGGTCGGCTCGCGAGCGAGGCGTTCGGGTCCGCCCGGCCCAAAAGCAATGCGCCGCGTTGGACTTAGCCGCTGGTTGGACGGGTCGGCTCGCGAGCGAGGCGTTCGGGTCCGACGGCCGAAAGCAATGCGCCGCGTTGGACTTAGCCGCTGGTTGGACGGGTCGGCTCGCGAGCGAAGCGTTCGGGTCCGCCGGCCAAAAGCAATGCGCCGCGTTGGACTTAGCCGCTGGTTGGACGGGTCGGCTCGCGAGCGAGGCGTTCGGGTCCGACGGCCGAAAGCAATGCGCCGCGTTGGACTTAGCCGCTGGTTGGACGGGTCGGCTCGCGAGCGAGGGCGTTCGGGTCCGACGGCCGAAAGCAATGCGCCGCGTTGGACTTAGCCGCTGGTTGGACGGGTCGGCTCGCGAGCGAGCGTTCGGGTCCGCCGGCCAAAAGCAATGCGCCGCGTTGGACTTAGCCGCTGTTTGGACGGGTCGGCTCGCGAGCGAGGCGTTCGCGTCCGCGGCCCGAAAGCAATGCACCGCGTTGGACTTAGCCGCTGGTTGGACGGGTCGGCTCGCGAGCGAGGCGTTCGCGTCCGCCGGCCAAAAAGCAATGCGCCGCGTTGGACTTAGCCGCTGGTTGGACGGGTCCGGCTCGCGAGCGAGGCTTTTCGCGTCCGCCGGCCGAAAGCAATGCGCCGCGTTGGACTTAGCCGCTGGTTGGAGGGGTCGGCTCGCGAGCGAGGCGTTTGCGTCCGCCGGCCGAAAGCAATGCGCCGCGTTGGACTTAGCCGCTGGTTGGACGGGTCGGCTCGCGAGCGAGGCTTTCGCGTCCGCCGGCCGAAAGCAATGCGCCGCGTTGGACTTAGCCGCTGGTTGGAGGGGTCGGCTCGCGAGCGAGGCGTTCGGGTCCGTCGGCCGAAAGCAATGCGCCGCGTTGGACTTAGCCGCTGGTTGGACGGGTCGGCTCGCGAGCGAGGCATTCGCGTCCGCCGGCCAAAAGCAATGCGCCGCGTTGGACTTAGCCGCTGGTTGGACGGGTCGGCTCGCGAGCGAGGCGTTCGCGTCCGCCGGCCAAAAGCAATGCGCCGCGTTGGACTTAGCCGCTGGTTGGAGGGGTCGGCTCGCGAGCGAGGCGTTTCGGGTCCGACGGCCGAAAGCAATGCGCCGCGTTGGACTTAGCCGCTGTTTGGACGGGTCGGCTCGCGAGCGAGGCGTTCGCGTCCGCCGGCCGAAAGCAATGCCACCGCGTTGGACTTAGCCGCTGGTTGGACGGGTCGGCTCGCGAGCGAGGCGTTCGCGTCCGCCGGCCAAAAGCAATGCGCCGCGTTGGACTTAGCCGCTGGTTGGACGGGTCGCTCGCGAGCGAGGCGTTCGGGTCCGACGGCCGAAAGCAATGCGCCGCGTTGGACTTAGCCGCTGGTTGGACGGGTCGGCTCGCGAGCGAGGCGTTCGGGTCCGCCGGCCAAAAGCAATGCGCCGCGTTGGACTTAGCCGCTGGTTGGACTGGTCGGCTCGCGAGCGATGGCGTTCGGGTCCGACGGCCGAAAGCAATGCGCCGCGTTGGACTTAGCCGCTGGTTGGACGGGGTCGGCTCGCGAGCGAGGCGTTCGGGTCCGCCGGCCAAAAGCAATGCGCCGCGTTGGACTTAGCCGCTGGTTGGACGGGTCGGCTCGCGAGCGAGGCGTTCGGGTCCGACGGCCGAAAGCAATGCGCCGCGTTGGACTTAGCCGCTGGTTGGACGGGTCGGCTCGCGAGCGAAGCGTTCGGGTCCGCCGGCCAAAAGCAATGCGCCGCGTTGGACTTAGCCGCTGGTTGGACGGGTCGGCTCGCGAGCGAGGCGTTCGGGTCCGCCGGCCAAAGCAATGCGCCGCGTTTTGGACTTAGCCGCTGGTTGGACGGGTCGGCTCGCGAGCGAGGCGTTCGCGTCCGCCGGCCGAAAGCAATGCACCGCGTTGGACTTAGCCGCTGGTTGGACGGGTCGGCTCGCGAGCGAGGCGTTCGCGTCCGCCGGCCAAAAGCAATGCGCCGCGTTGGACTTAGCCGCTGGTTGGAGGGGTCGGCTCGCGAGCGAGGGCGTTCGGGTCCGACGGCCGAAAAGCAATGCGCCGCGTTGGACTTAGCCGCTGTTTGACGGGTCGGCTCGCGAGCGAGGCGTTCGCGTCCGCCGGCCGAAAGCAATGCACCGCGTTGGACTTAGCCGCTGGTTGGACGGGTCGGCTCGCGAGCGAGGCGTTCGCGTCCGCCGGCCAAAAGCAATGCCGCCGCGTTGGACTTAGCCGCTGGTTGGACGGGTCGCTCGCGAGCGAGGCGTTCGGGTCCGACGGCCGAAAGCAATGCGCCGCGTTGGACTAGCCGCTGGTTGGACGGGTCGGCTCGCGAGCGAGGCGTTCGGGTCCGCCGGCCAAAAGCAATGCGCCGCGTTGGACTTAGCCGCTGGTTGGACGGGTCGGCTCGCGAGCGAGGCGTTCGGGTCCGACGGCCGAAAGCAATGCGCCGCGTTGGACTTAGCCGCTGGTTGGACGGGTCGGCTCGCGAGCGAGGCGTTCGGGTCCGCCGGCCAAAAGCAATGCGCCGCGTTGGACTTAGCCGCTGGTTGGACGGGTCGGCTCGCGAGCGAGGCGTTCGGGTCCGACGGCCGAAAGCAATGCGCCGCGTTGGACTTAGCCGCTGGTTGGACGGGTCGGCTCGCGAGCGAAGCGTTCGGGTCCGCCGGCCAAAAGCAATGCGCCGCGTTGGACTTAGCCGCTGGTTGGACGGGTCGGCTCGCGAGCGAGGCGTTCGGGTCCGACGGCCGAAAGCAATGCGCCGCGTTGGACTTAGCCGCTGGTTGGACGGGTCGGCTCGCGAGCGAGGCGTTCGGGTCCGACGGCCGAAAGCAATGCGCCGCGTTGGACTTAGCCGCTGGTTGGAGGGGGTCGGCTCGCGAGCGAGGCGTTCGCGTCCGCCGGCCAAAAGCAACGCGCCGCGTTGGACTTAGCCGCTGGTTGGACGGGTCGGCTCGCGAGCGAGGCATTCGCGTCCGCCGGCCAAAAGCAATGCGCCGCGTTGGACTTAGCCGCTGGTTGGACGGGTCGGCTCGCGAGCGAGGCGTTCGCGTCGCCGCCGGCCAAAAGCAATGCGCCGCGTTGGACTTAGCCGCTGTTTGGACGAGTCGGCTCGCGAGCGAGGCGTTCGGGTCCGACGGCCGAAAGCAATGCGCCGCGTTGGACTTAGCCGCTGGTTGGACGGGTCGGCTCGCGAGCGAGGCGTTCGGGTCTGCCCGGCCAAAAGCAATGCGCCGCGTTGGACTTAGCCGCTGGTTGGACGGGTCGGCTCGCGAGCCGAGGGGCGTTCGGGTCCGCCGGCCAAAAGCAATGCGCCGCGTTGGACTTAGCCGCTGTTTGGACGGGTCCGGCTCGCGAGCGAGGCGTTCGCGTCCGCCGGCCGAAAGCAATGCACCGCGTTGGACTTAGCCGCTGGTTGGACGGGTCGGCTCGCGAGCGAGGCGTTCGCGTCCGCCGGCCAAAAGCAATGCGCCGCGTTTGGACTAGCCGCTGGTTGGGACGGGTCGGCTCGCGAGCGAGGCTTTCGCGTCCGCCGGCCGAAAGCAATGCGCCGCGTTGGACTTAGCCGCTGGTTGGAGGGGTCGGCTCGCGAGCGAGGCGTTTGCGTCCGCCGGCCGAAAGCAATGCGCCGCGTTGGACTTAGCCGCTGGTTGGACGGGTCGGCTCGCGAGCGAGGCTTTCGCGTCCGCCGGCCGAAAGGCAATGCGCCGCGTTGGACTTAGCCGCTGGTTGGAGGGGTCGGCTCGCGAGCGAGGCGTTCGGGTCCGTCGGCCGAAAGCAATGCGCCGCGTTGGACTTAGCCGCTGGTTGGACGGGTCGGCTCGCGAGCGAGGCTTTCGCGTCCGCCGGCCGAAAGCAATGCGCCGCGTTGGACTTAGCCGCTGGTTGGAGGGGTCGGCTCGCGAGCGAGGCGTTTGCGTCCGCCGGCCGAAAGCAATGCGCCGCGTTGGACCTTAGCCGCTGGTTGGACGGGTCGGCTCGCGAGCGAGGCTTTCGCGTCCGCCGGCCGAAAGCAATGCGCCGCGTTGGACTTAGCCGCTGGTTTGGAGGGGTCGGCTCGCGAGCGAGGCGTTTCGGGTCCGTCGGCCGAAAGCAATGCGCCGCGTTGGACTTAGCCGCTGGTTGGACGGGTCGGCTCGCGAGCGAGGCTTTCGCGTCCGCCGGCCGAAAGCAATGCGCCGCGTTGGACTTAGCCGCTGGTTGGAGGGGTCGGCTCGCGAGCGAGGCGTTTGCGTCCGCCGGCCGAAAGCAATGCGCCGCGTTGGACTTAGCCGCTGGTTGGAGGGGTCGGCTCGCGAGCGAGGCGTTTGCGTCCGCCGGCCGAAAGCAATGCACCGCGTTGGACTTAGCCGCTGGTTGGACGGGTCGGCTCGCGAGCGAGGCGTTCGCGTCCGCCGGCCAAAAGCAATGCGCCGCGTTGGACTTAGCCGCTGGTTGGACGGGTCGCTCGCGAGCGAGGCGTTCGGGTCCGACGGCCGAAAGCAATGCGCCGCGTTGGACTTAGCCGCTGGTTGGACGGGTCGGCTCGCGAGCGAGGCGTTCGGGTCCGCCGGCCAAAAGCAATGCGCCGCGTTGGACTTAGCCGCTGGTTGGACGGGTCGGCTCGCGAGCGAGGCGTTCGGGTCCGACGGCCGAAAGCACTGCGCCGCGTTGACTTAGCCGCTGGTTGGACGGGTCGGCTCGCGAGCGAGGCGTTCGGGTCCGCCGGCCAAAAGCAATGCGCCGCGTTGGACTTAGCCGCTGGTTGGGACGGGTCGGCTCGCGAGCGAGGCGTTCGGGTCCGACGGCCGAAAGCAATGCGCCGCGTTGGACTTAGCCGCTGGTTGGACGGGTCGGCTCGCGAGCGAAGCGTTCGGGTCCGCCGGCCAAAAGCAATGCGCCGCGTTGGACTTAGCCGCTGGTTGGACGGGTCGGCTCGCGAGCGAGGCGTTCGGGTCCGACGGCCGAAAGCAATGCGCCGCGTTGGACTTAGCCGCTGGTTGGACGGGTCGGCTCGCGAGCGAGGCGTTCGGGTCCGACGGCCGAAAGCAATGCGCCGCGTTGGACTTAGCCGCTGGTTGGACGGGTCGGCTCGCGAGCGAGGCGTTCGGGTCCGCCGGCCAAAAGCAATGCGCCGCGTTGGACTTAGCCGCTGTTTGGACGGGTCGGCTCGCGAGCGAGGCGTTCGCGTCCGCCGGCCGAAAGCAATGCACCGCGTTGGACTTAGCCGCTGGTTGGACGGGTCGGCTCGCGAGCGAGGCGTTCGCGTCCGCCGGCCAAAAGCAATGCGCCGCGTTGGACTTAGCCGCTGGTTGGACGGGTCGGCTCGCGAGCGAGGCTTTCGCGTCCGCCGGCCGAAAGCAATGCGCCGCGTTGGACTTAGCCGCTGGTTGGAGGGGTCGGCTCGCGAGCGAGGCGTTTGCGTCCGCCGGCCGAAAGCAATGCGCCGCGTTGGACTTAGCCGCTGGTTGGACGGGTCGGCTCGCGAGCGAGGCTTTCGCGTCCGCCGGCCGAAAGCAATGCGCCGCGTTGGACTTAGCCGCTGGTTGGAGGGGTCGGCTCGCGAGCGAGGCGTTCGGGTCCGTCGGCCGAAAGCAATGCGCCGCGTTGGACTTAGCCGCTGGTTGGACGGGTCGGCTCGCGAGCGAGGCATTCGCGTCCGCCGGCCAAAAGCAATGCGCCGCGTTGGACTTAGCCGCTGGTTGGGACGGGTCGGCTCGCGAGCGAGGCGTTCGCGTCCGCCGGCCAAAAGCAATGCGCCGCGTTGGACTTAGCCGCTGGTTGGAGGGGTCGGCTCGCGAGCGAGGCGTTCGGGTCCGACGGCCGAAAGCAATGCGCCGCGTTGGACTTAGCCGCTGTTTGGACGGGTCGGCTCGCGAGCGAGGCGTTCGCGTCCGCCGGCCGAAAGCAATGCACCGCGTTGGACTTAGCCGCTGGTTGGACGGGTCGGCTCGCGAGCGAGGCGTTCGCGTCCGCCGGCCAAAAGCAATGCGCCGCGTTGGACTTAGCCGCTGGTTGGACGGGTCGCTCGCGAGCGAGGCGTTCGGGTCCGACGGCCGAAAGCAATGCGCCGCGTTGGACTTAGCCGCTGGTTGGACGGGTCGGCTCGCGAGCGAGGCGTTCGGGTCCGCCGGCCAAAAGCAATGCGCCGCGTTGGACTTAGCCGCTGGTTGGACGGGTCGGCTCGCGAGCGAGGCGTTTCGGGTCCGACGGCCGAAAGCAATGCGCCGCGTTGGACTTAGCCGCTGGTTGGGACGGGTCGGCTCGCGAGCGAGGCGTTCGGGTCCGCCGGCCAAAAAGCAATGCGCCGCGTTGGACTTAGCCGCTGGTTGGACGGGTCGGCTCGCGAGCGAGGCGTTCGGGTCCGACGGCCGAAAGCAATGCGCCGCGTTGGACTTAGCCGCTGGTTGGACGGGTCGGCTCGCGAGCGAAGCGTTCGGGTCCGCCGGCCAAAAGCAATGCGCCGCGTTGGACTTAGCCGCTGGTTGGACGGGTCGGCTCGCGAGCGAGGCGTTCGGGTCCGCCGGCCAAAAGCAATGCGCCGCGTTGGACTTAGCCGCTGGTTGGACGGGTCGGCTCGCGAGCGAGGCGTTCGCGTCCGCCGGCCGAAAGCAATGCACCGCGTTGGACTTAGCCGCTGGTTGGACGGGTCGGCTCGCGAGCGAGGCGTTCGCGTCCGCCGGCCAAAAGCAATGCGCCGCGTTGGACTTAGCCGCTGGTTGGAGGGGTCGGCTCGCGAGCGAGGCGTTCGGGTCCGACGGCCGAAAGCAATGCGCCGCGTTGGACTTAGCCGCTGTTTGGACGGGTCGGCTCGCGAGCGAGGCGTTCGCGTCCGCCGGCCGAAAGCAATGCACCGCGTTGGACTTAGCCGCTGGTTGGACGGGTCGGCTCGCGAGCGAGGCGTTCGCGTCCGCCGGCCAAAAAGCAATGCGCCGCGTTGGACTTAGCCGCTGGTTGGACGGGTCGCTCGCGAGCGAGGCGTTCGGGTCCGACGGCCGAAAGCAATGCGCCGCGTTGGACTTAGCCGCTGGTTGGACGGGTCGGCTCGCGAGCGAGGCGTTCGGGTCCGCCGGCCAAAAGCAATGCGCCGCGTTGGACTTAGCCGCTGGTTGGACGGGTCGGCTCGCGAGCGAGGCGTTCGGGTCCGACGGCCGAAAGCAATGCGCCGCGTTGGACTTAGCCGCTGGTTGGACGGGTCGGCTCGCGAGCGAGGCGTTCGGGTCCGCCGGCCAAAAGCAATGCGCCGCGTTGGACTTAGCCGCTGGTTGGACGGGTCGGCTCGCGAGCGAGGCGTTCGGGTCCGACGGCCGAAAGCAATGCGCCGCGTTGGACTTAGCCGCTGGTTGGACGGGTCGGCTCGCGAGCGAAGCGTTCGGGTCCGCCGGCCCAAAAGCAATGCGCCGCGTTGGACTTAGCCGCTGGTTGGACGGGTTCGGCTCGCGAGCGAGGCGTTCGGGTCCGACGGCCGAAAGCAATGCGCCGCGTTGGACTTAGCCGCTGGTTGGACGGGTCGGCTCGCGAGCGAGGCGTTCGGGTCCGACGGCCGAAAGCAATGCGCCGCGTTGGACTTAGCCGCTGGTTGGAGGGGTCGGCTCGCGAGCGAGGCGTTCGCGTCCGCCGGCCAAAAGCAACGCGCCGCGTTGGACTTAGCCGCTGGTTGGACGGGTCGGCTCGCGAGCGAGGCATTCGCGTCCGCCGGCCAAAAGCAATGCGCCGCGTTGGACTTAGCCGCTGGTTGGACGGGTCGGCTCGCGAGCGAGGCGTTCGCGTCCGCCGGCCAAAAGCAATGCGCCGCGTTGGACTTAGCCGCTGTTTGGACGAGTCGGCTCGCGAGCGAGGCGTTCGGGTCCGACGGCCGAAAGCAATGCGCCGCGTTGGACTTAGCCGCTGGTTGGACGGGTCGGCTCGCGAGCGAGGCGTTCGGGTCTGCCGGCCAAAAGCAATGCGCCGCGTTGGACTTAGCCGCTGGTTGGACGGGTCGGCTCGCGAGCGAGGCGTTCGGGTCCGCCGGCCAAAAGCAATGCGCCGCGTTGGACTTAGCCGCTGTTTGGACGGGTCGGCTCGCGAGCGAGGCGTTCGCGTCCGCCGGCCGAAAGCAATGCACCGCGTTGGACTTAGCCGCTGGTTGGACGGGTCGGCTCGCGAGCGAGGCGTTCGCGTCCGCCGGCCAAAAGCAATGCGCCGCGTTGGACTTAGCCGCTGGTTGGACGGGTCGGCTCGCGAGCGAGGCTTTCGCGTCCGCCGGCCGAAAGCAATGCGCCGCGTTGGACTTAGCCGCTGGTTGGAGGGGGTCGGCTCGCGAGCGAGGCGTTTGCGTCCGCCGGCCGAAAGCAATGCGCCGCGTTGGACTTAGCCGCTGGTTGGACGGGTCGGCTCGCGAGCGAGGCTTTCGCGTCCGCCGGCCGAAAGCAATGCGCCGCGGTTTGGACTTAGCCGCTGGTTGGAGGGGTCGGCTCGCGAGCGAGGCGTTCGGGTCCGTCGGCCGAAAGCAATGCGCCGCGTTGGACTTAGCCGCTGGTTGGACGGGTCGGCTCGCGAGCGAGGCTTTCGCGTCCGCCGGCCGAAAGCAATGCGCCGCGTTGGACTTAGCCGCTGGTTGGAGGGGTCGGCTCGCGAGCGAGGCGTTTGCGTCCGCCGGCCGAAGAGCAATGCGCCGCGTTGGACTTAGCCGCTGGTTGGAGGGGTCGGCTCGCGAGCGAGGCGTTTGCGTCCGGCCGGCCGAAAGCAATGCACCGCGTTGGACTTAGCCGCTGGTTGGACGGGTCGGCTCGCGAGCGAGGCGTTCGCGTCCGCCGGCCAAAAGCCAATGCGGCCGCGTTGGACTTAGCCGCTGGTTGGACGGGTCGCTCGCGAGCGAGGCGTTCGGGTCCGACGGCCGAAAGCAATGCGCCGCGTTGGACTTAGCCGCTGGTTGGACGGGTGGCTCGCGAGCGAGGCGTTTCGGAGTCCGCCGGCCAAAAGCAATGCGCCGCGTTGGACTTAGCCGCTGTTGGACGGGTCGGCTCGCGAGCGAGGGCGTTCGGGTCCGACGGCCGAAAGCAATGCGCCGCGTTGGACTTAGCCGCTGGTTGGACGGGTCGGCTCGCGAGCGAAGCGTTCGGGTCCGCCGGCCAAAAGCAATGCGCCGCGTTGGACTTAGCCGCTGGTTGGACGGGTCGGCTCGCGAGCGAGGCGTTCGGGTCCGACGGCCGAAAGCAATGCGCCGCGTTGGACTTAGCCGCTGGTTGGACGGGTCGGCTCGCGAGCGAGGCGTTCGGGTCCGACGGCCGAAAGCAATGCGCCGCGTTGGACTTAGCCGCTGGTTGGACGGGTCGGCTCGCGAGCGAGGCGTTCGGGTCCGCCGGCCAAAAGCAATGCGCCGCGTTGGACTTAGCCGCTGTTTGGACGGGTCGGCTCGCGAGCGAGGCGTTCGCGTCCGCCCGGCCGAAAGCAATGCACCGCGTTGGACTTAGCCGCTGGTTGGGACGGGTCGGCTCGCGAGCGAGGCGTTCGCGTCCGCCGGCCAAAAGCAATGCGCCGCGTTGGACTTAGCCGCTGGTTGGACGGGTCGGCTCGCGAGCGAGGCTTTCGCGTCCGCCGGCCGAAAGCAATGCGCCGCGTTGGACTTAGCCGCTGGTTGGAGGGGTCGGCCTCGCGAGCGAGGCGTTTGCGTCCGCCGGCCGAAAGCAATGCGCCGCGTTGGACTAGCCCGCTGGTTGGACGGGTCGGCTCGCGAGCGAGGCTTTCGCGTCCGCCGGCCGAAAGCAATGCGCCGCGTTGGACTTAGCCGCTGGTTGGAGGGGTCGGCTCGCGAGCGAGGCGTTCGGGTCCGTCGGCCGAAAAGCAATGCGCCGCGTTGGACTTAGCCGCTGGTTGGACGGGTCGGCTCGCGAGCGAGGCATTCGCGTCCGCCGGCCAAAAGCAATGCGCCGCGTTGGACTTAGCCGCTGGTTGGACGGGTCGGCTCGCGAGCGAGGCGTTCGCGTCCGCCGGCCAAAAGCAATGCGCCGCGTTGGACTTAGCCGCTGGTTGGAGGGGTCGGCTCGCGAGCGAGGCGTTCGGGTCCGACGGCCGAAAGCAATGCGCCGCGTTGGACTTAGCCGCTGTTTGTACGGGTCGGCTCGCGAGCGAGGCGTTCGCGTCCCGCCGGCCGAAAAGCAATGCACCGCGTTGGACTTAGCCGCTGGTTGGACGGGTCGGCTCGCGAGCGAGGCGTTCGCGTCCGCCGGCCAAAAGCAATGCGCCGCGTTGGACTTAGCCGCTGGTTGGACGGGTCCGCTCGCGAGCGAGGCGTTCGGGTCCGACGGCCGAAAGCAATGCCGCCGCGTTGGACTTAGCCGCTGGTTGGACGGGTCGGCTCGCGAGCGAGGCCGTTCGGGTCCGCCGGCCAAAAGCAATGCGCCGCGTTGGACTTAGCCGCTGAGTTGGGACGGGTCGGCTCGCGAGCGAGGCGTTCGGGTCCGACGGCCGAAAGCAATGCGCCGCGTTGGACTTAGCCGCTGGTTGGACGGGTCGGCTCCGCGAGCGAGGCGTTCGGGTCCGCCGGCCAAAAGCAATGCGCCGCGTTGGACTTAGCCGCTGGTTGGACGGGTCGGCTCGCGAGCGAGGCGTTCGGGTCCGACGGCCGAAAGCAATGCGCCGCGTTGGGACTTAGCCGCTGGTTGGACGGGTCGGCTCGCGAGCGAAGCGTTCGGGTCCGCCGGCCCAAAAGCAATGCGCCGCGTTGGACTTAGCCGCTGGTTGGACGGGTCGGCTCGCGAGCGAGGCGTTCGGGTCCGCCGGCCAAAAGCAATGCGCCGCGTTGGACTTAGCCGCTGGTTGGACGGGTCGGCTCGCGAGCGAGGCGTTCGCGTCGCCGGCCGAAAGCAATGCACCGCGTTGGACTTAGCCGCTGGTTGGACGGGTCGGCTCGCGAGCGAGGCGTTCGCGTCCGCCGGCCAAAGCAATGCGCCGCGGTTGGACTTAGCCGCTGGTTGAGGGGGGTCGGCTCGCGAGCGAGGGCGTTCGGGTCCGACGGCCGAAAGCAATGCGCCGCGTTGGACTTAGCCGCTGTTAGGACGGGTCGGCTCGCGAGCGAGGCGTTCGCGTCCGCCGGCCGAAAGCAATGCACCGCGTTGGACTTAGCCGCTGGTTGGGACGGGTCGGCTCGCGAGCGAGGCGTTCGCGTCCGCCGGCCAAAAGCAATGCGCCGCGTTGGACTTAGCCGCTGGTTGGACGGGTCGCTCGCGAGCGAGGCGTTCGGGTCCGACGGCCGAAAGCAATGCGCCGCGTTGGACTTAGCCGCTGGTTGGACGGGTCGGCTCGCGAGCGAGGCGTTCGGGTCCGCCGGCCAAAAGCAATGCGCCGCGTTGGACTTAGCCGCTGGTTGGACGGGTCGGCTCGCGAGCGAGGCGTTCGGGTCCGACGGCCGAAAGCAATGCGCCGCGTTGGACTTAGCCGCTTGGTTGGACGGGTCGGCTCGCGAGCGAGGCGTTCGGGTCCCGCCGGCCAAAAGCAATGCGCCGCGTTGGGGACTTAGCCGCTGGTTGGACGGGTCGGCTCGCGAGCGAGGCGTTCGGGTCCGACGGCCGAAAGCAATGCGCCGCGTTGGACTTAGCCGCTGGTTGGACGGGTCGGCTCGCGAGCGAAGCGTTCGGGTCCGCCGGCCAAAAAGCAATGCGCCGCGTTGGACTTAGCCGCTGGTTGGACGGGTCGGCTCGCGAGCGAGGGCGTTCGGGTCCGACGGCCGAAAGCAATGCGCCGCGTTGGACTTAGCCGCTGGTTGGACGGGTCGGCTCGCGAGCGAGGCGTTCGGGTCCGACGGCCGAAAGCAATGCGCCGCGTTGGACTTAGCCGCTGGTTGG
>NW_027117066.1:0-15000 GCF_024137725.1 Prorops nasuta | reverse complement strand
CGGCCGAAAGCAATGCACCGCGTTGGACTTAGCCGCTGGTTGGACGGGTCGGCTCGCGAGCGAGGCGTTCGGGTCCGACGGCCGAAAGCAATGCGCCGCGTTGGACTTAGCCGCTGGTTGGAGGGGTCGGCTCGCGAGCGAGGCGTTCGCGTCCGCCGGCCAAAAGCAACGCGCCGCGTTGGACTTAGCCGCTGGTTGGACGGGTCGGCTCGCGAGCGAGGCATTCGCGTCCGCCGGCCAAAAGCAATGCGCCGCGTTGGACTTAGCCGCTGGTTGGACGGGTCGGCTCGCGAGCGAGGCGTTCGCGTCCGCCGGCCAAAAGCAATGCGCCGCGTTGGACTTAGCCGCTGTTTGGACGAGTCGGCTCGCGAGCGAGGCGTTCGGGGGTCCGACGGCCGAAAGCAATGCGCCGCGTTGGACTTAGCCGCTGGTTGGACGGGTCGGCTCGCGAGCGAGGCGTTCGGGTCTGCCGGCCAAAAGCAATGCGCCGCGTTGGACTTAGCCGCTGGTTGGACGGGTCGGCTCGCGAGCGAGGCGTTCGCGTCCGCCGGCCAAAAGCAATGCGCCGCGTTGGACTTAGCCGCTGTTTGGACGAGTCGGCTCGCGAGCGAGGCGTTCGGGTCCGACGGCCGAAAGCAATGCGCCGCGTTGGACTTAGCCGCTGGTTGGACGGGTCGGCTCGCGAGCGAGGCGTTCGGGTCTGCCGGCCAAAAGCAATGCGCCGCGTTGGACTTAGCCGCTGGTTGGACGGGTCGGCTCGCGAGCGAGGCGTTCGGGTCCGCCGGCCAAAAGCAATGCGCCGCGTTGGACTTAGCCGCTGTTTGGACGGGTCGGCTCGCGAGCGAGGCGTTCGCGTCCGCCGGCCGAAAGCAATGCACCGCGTTGGACTTAGCCGCTGGTTGGACGGGTCGGCTCGCGAGCGAGGCGTTCGGGTCCGACGGCCGAAAGCAATGCGCCGCGTTGGACTTAGCCGCTGGTTGGAGGGGTCGGCTCGCGAGCGAGGCGTTCGCGTCCGCCGGCCAAAAGCAACGCGCCGCGTTGGACTTAGCCGCTGGTTGGACGGGTCGGCTCGCGAGCGAGGCATTCGCGTCCGCCGGCCAAAAGCAATGCGCCGCGTTGGACTTAGCCGCTGGTTGGACGGGTCGGCTCGCGAGCGAGGCGTTCGCGTCCGCCGGCCAAAAGCAATGCGCCGCGTTGGACTTAGCCGCTGTTTGGACGAGTCGGCTCGCGAGCGAGGCGTTCGGGTCCGACGGCCGAAAGCAATGCGCCGCGTTGGACTTAGCCGCTGGTTGGACGGGTCGGCTCGCGAGCGAGGCGTTCGGGTCTGCCGGCCAAAAGCAATGCGCCGCGTTGGACTTAGCCGCTGGTTGGACGGGTCGGCTCGCGAGCGAGGCGTTCGGGTCCGCCGGCCAAAAGCAATGCGCCGCGTTGGACTTAGCCGCTGTTTGGACGGGTCGGCTCGCGAGCGAGGCGTTCGCGTCCGCCGGCCGAAAGCAATGCACCGCGTTGGACTTAGCCGCTGGTTGGACGGGTCGGCTCGCGAGCGAGGCGTTCGCGTCCGCCGGCCAAAAGCAATGCGCCGCGTTGGACTTAGCCGCTGGTTGGACGGGTCGGCTCGCGAGCGAGGCTTTCGCGTCCGCCGGCCGAAAGCAATGCGCCGCGTTGGACTTAGCCGCTGGTTGGAGGGGTCGGCTCGCGAGCGAGGCGTTTGCGTCCGCCGGCCGAAAGCAATGCGCCGCGTTGGACTTAGCCGCTGGTTGGACGGGTCGGCTCGCGAGCGAGGCTTTCGCGTCCGCCGGCCGAAAGCAATGCGCCGCGTTGGACTTAGCCGCTGGTTGGAGGGGTCGGCTCGCGAGCGAGGCGTTCGGGTCCGTCGGCCGAAAGCAATGCGCCGCGTTGGACTTAGCCGCTGGTTGGACGGGTCGGCTCGCGAGCGAGGCTTTCGCGTCCGCCGGCCGAAAGCAATGCGCCGCGTTGGACTTAGCCGCTGGTTGGAGGGGTCGGCTCGCGAGCGAGGCGTTTGCGTCCGCCGGCCGAAAGCAATGCGCCGCGTTGGACTTAGCCGCTGGTTGGAGGGGTCGGCTCGCGAGCGAGGCGTTTGCGTCCGCCGGCCGAAAGCAATGCACCGCGTTGGACTTAGCCGCTGGTTGGACGGGTCGGCTCGCGAGCGAGGCGTTCGGGTCCGACGGCCGAAAGCAATGCGCCGCGTTGGACTTAGCCGCTGTTTGGACGGGTCGGCTCGCGAGCGAGGCGTTCGCGTCCGCCGGCCGAAAGCAATGCACCGCGTTGGACTTAGCCGCTGGTTGGACGGGTCGGCTCGCGAGCGAGGCGTTCGGGTCCGACGGCCGAAAGCAATGCGCCGCGTTGGACTTAGCCGCTGGTTGGACGGGTCGGCTCGCGAGCGAGGCGTTCGGGTCCGACGGCCGAAAGCAATGCGCCGCGTTGGACTTAGCCGCTGGTTGGAGGGGTCGGCTCGCGAGCGAGGCGTTCGCGTCCGCCGGCCAAAAGCAACGCGCCGCGTTGGACTTAGCCGCTGGTTGGACGGGTCGGCTCGCGAGCGAGGCATTCGCGTCCGCCGGCCAAAAGCAATGCGCCGCGTTGGACTTAGCCGCTGGTTGGACGGGTCGGCTCGCGAGCGAGGCGTTCGCGTCCGCCGGCCAAAAGCAATGCGCCGCGTTGGACTTAGCCGCTGTTTGGACGAGTCGGCTCGCGAGCGAGGCGTTCGGGTCCGACGGCCGAAAGCAATGCGCCGCGTTGGACTTAGCCGCTGGTTGGACGGGTCGGCTCGCGAGCGAGGCGTTCGGGTCTGCCGGCCAAAAGCAATGCGCCGCGTTGGACTTAGCCGCTGGTTGGACGGGTCGGCTCGCGAGCGAGGCGTTCGGGTCCGCCGGCCAAAAGCAATGCGCCGCGTTGGACTTAGCCGCTGTTTGGACGGGTCGGCTCGCGAGCGAGGCGTTCGCGTCCGCCGGCCGAAAGCAATGCACCGCGTTGGACTTAGCCGCTGGTTGGACGGGTCGGCTCGCGAGCGAGGCGTTCGGGTCCGACGGCCGAAAGCAATGCGCCGCGTTGGACTTAGCCGCTGGTTGGAGGGGTCGGCTCGCGAGCGAGGCGTTCGCGTCCGCCGGCCAAAAGCAACGCGCCGCGTTGGACTTAGCCGCTGGTTGGACGGGTCGGCTCGCGAGCGAGGCATTCGCGTCCGCCGGCCAAAAGCAATGCGCCGCGTTGGACTTAGCCGCTGGTTGGACGGGTCGGCTCGCGAGCGAGGCGTTCGCGTCCGCCGGCCAAAAGCAATGCGCCGCGTTGGACTTAGCCGCTGTTTGGACGAGTCGGCTCGCGAGCGAGGCGTTCGGGTCCGACGGCCGAAAGCAATGCGCCGCGTTGGACTTAGCCGCTGGTTGGACGGGTCGGCTCGCGAGCGAGGCGTTCGGGTCTGCCGGCCAAAAGCAATGCGCCGCGTTGGACTTAGCCGCTGGTTGGACGGGTCGGCTCGCGAGCGAGGCGTTCGGGTCCGCCGGCCAAAAGCAATGCGCCGCGTTGGACTTAGCCGCTGTTTGGACGGGTCGGCTCGCGAGCGAGGCGTTCGCGTCCGCCGGCCGAAAGCAATGCACCGCGTTGGACTTAGCCGCTGGTTGGACGGGTCGGCTCGCGAGCGAGGCGTTCGCGTCCGCCGGCCAAAAGCAATGCGCCGCGTTGGACTTAGCCGCTGGTTGGACGGGTCGGCTCGCGAGCGAGGCTTTCGCGTCCGCCGGCCGAAAGCAATGCGCCGCGTTGGACTTAGCCGCTGGTTGGAGGGGTCGGCTCGCGAGCGAGGCGTTTGCGTCCGCCGGCCGAAAGCAATGCGCCGCGTTGGACTTAGCCGCTGGTTGGACGGGTCGGCTCGCGAGCGAGGCTTTCGCGTCCGCCGGCCGAAAGCAATGCGCCGCGTTGGACTTAGCCGCTGGTTGGAGGGGTCGGCTCGCGAGCGAGGCGTTCGGGTCCGTCGGCCGAAAGCAATGCGCCGCGTTGGACTTAGCCGCTGGTTGGACGGGTCGGCTCGCGAGCGAGGCTTTCGCGTCCGCCGGCCGAAAGCAATGCGCCGCGTTGGACTTAGCCGCTGGTTGGAGGGGTCGGCTCGCGAGCGAGGCGTTTGCGTCCGCCGGCCGAAAGCAATGCGCCGCGTTGGACTTAGCCGCTGGTTGGAGGGGTCGGCTCGCGAGCGAGGCGTTTGCGTCCGCCGGCCGAAAGCAATGCACCGCGTTGGACTTAGCCGCTGGTTGGACGGGTCGGCTCGCGAGCGAGGCGTTCGGGTCCGACGGCCGAAAGCAATGCGCCGCGTTGGACTTAGCCGCTGGTTGGAGGGGTCGGCTCGCGAGCGAGGCGTTCGCGTCCGCCGGCCAAAAGCAACGCGCCGCGTTGGACTTAGCCGCTGGTTGGACGGGTCGGCTCGCGAGCGAGGCATTCGCGTCCGCCGGCCAAAAGCAATGCGCCGCGTTGGACTTAGCCGCTGGTTGGACGGGTCGGCTCGCGAGCGAGGCGTTCGCGTCCGCCGGCCAAAAGCAATGCGCCGCGTTGGACTTAGCCGCTGTTTGGACGAGTCGGCTCGCGAGCGAGGCGTTCGGGTCCGACGGCCGAAAGCAATGCGCCGCGTTGGACTTAGCCGCTGGTTGGACGGGTCGGCTCGCGAGCGAGGCGTTCGCGTCCGCCGGCCGAAAGCAATGCACCGCGTTGGACTTAGCCGCTGGTTGGACGGGTCGGCTCGCGAGCGAGGCGTTCGCGTCCGCCGGCCAAAAGCAATGCGCCGCGTTGGACTTAGCCGCTGGTTGGACGGGTCGCTCGCGAGCGAGGCGTTCGGGTCCGACGGCCGAAAGCAATGCGCCGCGTTGGACTTAGCCGCTGGTTGGACGGGTCGGCTCGCGAGCGAGGCGTTCGGGTCCGCCGGCCAAAAGCAATGCGCCGCGTTGGACTTAGCCGCTGGTTGGACGGGTCGGCTCGCGAGCGAGGCGTTCGGGTCCGACGGCCGAAAGCAATGCGCCGCGTTGGACTTAGCCGCTGGTTGGACGGGTCGGCTCGCGAGCGAAGCGTTCGGGTCCGCCGGCCAAAAGCAATGCGCCGCGTTGGACTTAGCCGCTGGTTGGACGGGTCGGCTCGCGAGCGAGGCGTTCGGGTCCGACGGCCGAAAGCAATGCGCCGCGTTGGACTTAGCCGCTGGTTGGACGGGTCGGCTCGCGAGCGAGGCGTTCGGGTCCGACGGCCGAAAGCAATGCGCCGCGTTGGACTTAGCCGCTGGTTGGAGGGGTCGGCTCGCGAGCGAGGCGTTCGCGTCCGCCGGCCAAAAGCAACGCGCCGCGTTGGACTTAGCCGCTGGTTGGACGGGTCGGCTCGCGAGCGAGGCATTCGCGTCCGCCGGCCAAAAGCAATGCGCCGCGTTGGACTTAGCCGCTGGTTGGACGGGTCGGCTCGCGAGCGAGGCGTTCGCGTCCGCCGGCCAAAAGCAATGCGCCGCGTTGGACTTAGCCGCTGGTTGGACGGGTCGGCTCGCGAGCGAGGCTTTCGCGTCCGCCGGCCGAAAGCAATGCGCCGCGTTGGACTTAGCCGCTGGTTGGACGGGTCGGCTCGCGAGCGAGGCGTTCGGGTCCGCCGGCCAAAAGCAATGCGCCGCGTTGGACTTAGCCGCTGTTTGGACGGGTCGGCTCGCGAGCGAGGCGTTCGCGTCCGCCGGCCGAAAGCAATGCACCGCGTTGGACTTAGCCGCTGGTTGGACGGGTCGGCTCGCGAGCGAGGCGTTCGGGTCCGACGGCCGAAAGCAATGCGCCGCGTTGGACTTAGCCGCTGGTTGGACGGGTCGGCTCGCGAGCGAGGCGTTCGGGTCCGACGGCCGAAAGCAATGCGCCGCGTTGGACTTAGCCGCTGGTTGGAGGGGTCGGCTCGCGAGCGAGGCGTTCGCGTCCGCCGGCCAAAAGCAACGCGCCGCGTTGGACTTAGCCGCTGGTTGGACGGGTCGGCTCGCGAGCGAGGCATTCGCGTCCGCCGGCCAAAAGCAATGCGCCGCGTTGGACTTAGCCGCTGGTTGGACGGGTCGGCTCGCGAGCGAGGCGTTCGCGTCCGCCGGCCAAAAGCAATGCGCCGCGTTGGACTTAGCCGCTGTTTGGACGAGTCGGCTCGCGAGCGAGGCGTTCGGGTCCGACGGCCGAAAGCAATGCGCCGCGTTGGACTTAGCCGCTGGTTGGACGGGTCGGCTCGCGAGCGAGGCGTTCGGGTCTGCCGGCCAAAAGCAATGCGCCGCGTTGGACTTAGCCGCTGGTTGGACGGGTCGGCTCGCGAGCGAGGCGTTCGGGTCCGCCGGCCAAAAGCAATGCGCCGCGTTGGACTTAGCCGCTGTTTGGACGGGTCGGCTCGCGAGCGAGGCGTTCGCGTCCGCCGGCCGAAAGCAATGCACCGCGTTGGACTTAGCCGCTGGTTGGACGGGTCGGCTCGCGAGCGAGGCGTTCGCGTCCGCCGGCCAAAAGCAATGCGCCGCGTTGGACTTAGCCGCTGGTTGGACGGGTCGGCTCGCGAGCGAGGCTTTCGCGTCCGCCGGCCGAAAGCAATGCGCCGCGTTGGACTTAGCCGCTGGTTGGAGGGGTCGGCTCGCGAGCGAGGCGTTTGCGTCCGCCGGCCGAAAGCAATGCGCCGCGTTGGACTTAGCCGCTGGTTGGACGGGTCGGCTCGCGAGCGAGGCTTTCGCGTCCGCCGGCCGAAAGCAATGCGCCGCGTTGGACTTAGCCTCTGGTTGGAGGGGTCGGCTCGCGAGCGAGGCGTTCGGGTCCGTCGGCCGAAAGCAATGCGCCGCGTTGGACTTAGCCGCTGGTTGGACGGGTCGGCTCGCGAGCGAGGCTTTCGCGTCCGCCGGCCGAAAGCAATGCGCCGCGTTGGACTTAGCCGCTGGTTGGAGGGGTCGGCTCGCGAGCGAGGCGTTTGCGTCCGCCGGCCGAAAGCAATGCGCCGCGTTGGACTTAGCCGCTGGTTGGACGGGTCGGCTCGCGAGCGAGGCTTTCGCGTCCGCCGGCCGAAAGCAATGCGCCGCGTTGGACTTAGCCGCTGGTTGGAGGGGTCGGCTCGCGAGCGAGGCGTTTGCGTCCGCCGGCCGAAAGCAATGCGCCGCGTTGGACTTAGCCGCTGGTTGGACGGGTCGGCTCGCGAGCGAGGCGTTCGGGTCCGCCGGCCAAAAGCAATGCGCCGCGTTGGACTTAGCCGCTGGTTGGACGGGTCGGCTCGCGAGCGAGGCGTTCGCGTCCGCCGGCCGAAAGCAATGCACCGCGTTGGACTTAGCCGCTGGTTGGACGGGTCGGCTCGCGAGCGAGGCGTTCGCGTCCGCCGGCCAAAAGCAATGCGCCGCGTTGGACTTAGCCGCTGGTTGGAGGGGTCGGCTCGCGAGCGAGGCGTTCGGGTCCGACGGCCGAAAGCAATGCGCCGCGTTGGACTTAGCCGCTGTTTGGACGGGTCGGCTCGCGAGCGAGGCGTTCGCGTCCGCCGGCCGAAAGCAATGCACCGCGTTGGACTTAGCCGCTGGTTGGACGGGTCGGCTCGCGAGCGAGGCGTTCGCGTCCGCCGGCCAAAAGCAATGCGCCGCGTTGGACTTAGCCGCTGGTTGGACGGGTCGCTCGCGAGCGAGGCGTTCGGGTCCGACGGCCGAAAGCAATGCGCCGCGTTGGACTTAGCCGCTGGTTGGACGGGTCGGCTCGCGAGCGAGGCGTTCGGGTCCGCCGGCCAAAAGCAATGCGCCGCGTTGGACTTAGCCGCTGGTTGGACGGGTCGGCTCGCGAGCGAGGCGTTCGGGTCCGACGGCCGAAAGCAATGCGCCGCGTTGGACTTAGCCGCTGGTTGGACGGGTCGGCTCGCGAGCGAAGCGTTCGGGTCCGCCGGCCAAAAGCAATGCGCCGCGTTGGACTTAGCCGCTGGTTGGACGGGTCGGCTCGCGAGCGAGGCGTTCGGGTCCGACGGCCGAAAGCAATGCGCCGCGTTGGACTTAGCCGCTGGTTGGACGGGTCGGCTCGCGAGCGAGGCGTTCGGGTCCGACGGCCGAAAGCAATGCGCCGCGTTGGACTTAGCCGCTGGTTGGAGGGGTCGGCTCGCGAGCGAGGCGTTTGCGTCCGCCGGCCGAAAGCAATGCGCCGCGTTGGACTTAGCCGCTGGTTGGAGGGGTCGGCTCGCGAGCGAGGCGTTTGCGTCCGCCGGCCGAAAGCAATGCGCCGCGTTGGACTTAGCCGCTGGTTGGAGGGGTCGGCTCGCGAGCGAGGCGTTCGGGTCCGACGGCCGAAAGCAATGCGCCGCGTTGGACTTAGCCGCTGGTTGGACGGGTCGGCTCGCGAGCGAGGCTTTCGCGTCCGCCGGCCGAAAGCAATGCGCCGCGTTGGACTTAGCCGCTGGTTGGAGGGGTCGGCTCGCGAGCGAGGCGTTTGCGTCCGCCGGCCGAAAGCAATGCGCCGCGTTGGACTTAGCCGCTGGTTGGAGGGGTCGGCTCGCGAGCGAGGCGTTTGCGTCCGCCGGCCGAAAGCAATGCGCCGCGTTGGACTTAGCCGCTGGTTGGAGGGGTCGGCTCGCGAGCGAGGCGTTTGCGTCCGCCGGCCGAAAGCAATGCACCGCGTTGGACTTAGCCGCTGGTTGGACGGGTCGGCTCGCGAGCGAGGCGTTCGGGTCCGACGGCCGAAAGCAATGCGCCGCGTTGGACTTAGCCGCTGGTTGGAGGGGTCGGCTCGCGAGCGAGGCGTTCGCGTCCGCCGGCCAAAAGCAACGCGCCGCGTTGGACTTAGCCGCTGGTTGGACGGGTCGGCTCGCGAGCGAGGCATTCGCGTCCGCCGGCCAAAAGCAATGCGCCGCGTTGGACTTAGCCGCTGGTTGGACGGGTCGGCTCGCGAGCGAGGCGTTCGCGTCCGCCGGCCAAAAGCAATGCGCCGCGTTGGACTTAGCCGCTGTTTGGACGAGTCGGCTCGCGAGCGAGGCGTTCGGGTCCGACGGCCGAAAGCAATGCGCCGCGTTGGACTTAGCCGCTGGTTGGACGGGTCGGCTCGCGAGCGAGGCGTTCGCGTCCGCCGGCCGAAAGCAATGCACCGCGTTGGACTTAGCCGCTGGTTGGACGGGTCGGCTCGCGAGCGAGGCGTTCGCGTCCGCCGGCCAAAAGCAATGCGCCGCGTTGGACTTAGCCGCTGGTTGGACGGGTCGCTCGCGAGCGAGGCGTTCGGGTCCGACGGCCGAAAGCAATGCGCCGCGTTGGACTTAGCCGCTGGTTGGACGGGTCGGCTCGCGAGCGAGGCGTTCGGGTCCGCCGGCCAAAAGCAATGCGCCGCGTTGGACTTAGCCGCTGGTTGGACGGGTCGGCTCGCGAGCGAGGCGTTCGGGTCCGACGGCCGAAAGCAATGCGCCGCGTTGGACTTAGCCGCTGGTTGGACGGGTCGGCTCGCGAGCGAAGCGTTCGGGTCCGCCGGCCAAAAGCAATGCGCCGCGTTGGACTTAGCCGCTGGTTGGACGGGTCGGCTCGCGAGCGAGGCGTTCGGGTCCGACGGCCGAAAGCAATGCGCCGCGTTGGACTTAGCCGCTGGTTGGACGGGTCGGCTCGCGAGCGAGGCGTTCGGGTCCGACGGCCGAAAGCAATGCGCCGCGTTGGACTTAGCCGCTGGTTGGAGGGGTCGGCTCGCGAGCGAGGCGTTCGCGTCCGCCGGCCAAAAGCAACGCGCCGCGTTGGACTTAGCCGCTGGTTGGACGGGTCGGCTCGCGAGCGAGGCATTCGCGTCCGCCGGCCAAAAGCAATGCGCCGCGTTGGACTTAGCCGCTGGTTGGACGGGTCGGCTCGCGAGCGAGGCGTTCGCGTCCGCCGGCCAAAAGCAATGCGCCGCGTTGGACTTAGCCGCTGGTTGGACGGGTCGGCTCGCGAGCGAGGCTTTCGCGTCCGCCGGCCGAAAGCAATGCGCCGCGTTGGACTTAGCCGCTGGTTGGACGGGTCGGCTCGCGAGCGAGGCGTTCGGGTCCGCCGGCCAAAAGCAATGCGCCGCGTTGGACTTAGCCGCTGTTTGGACGGGTCGGCTCGCGAGCGAGGCGTTCGCGTCCGCCGGCCGAAAGCAATGCACCGCGTTGGACTTAGCCGCTGGTTGGAGGGGTCGGCTCGCGAGCGAGGCGTTCGGGTCCGACGGCCGAAAGCAATGCGCCGCGTTGGACTTAGCCGCTGTTTGGACGGGTCGGCTCGCGAGCGAGGCGTTCGCGTCCGCCGGCCGAAAGCAATGCACCGCGTTGGACTTAGCCGCTGGTTGGACGGGTCGGCTCGCGAGCGAGGCGTTCGCGTCCGCCGGCCAAAAGCAATGCGCCGCGTTGGACTTAGCCGCTGGTTGGACGGGTCGCTCGCGAGCGAGGCGTTCGGGTCCGACGGCCGAAAGCAATGCGCCGCGTTGGACTTAGCCGCTGGTTGGACGGGTCGGCTCGCGAGCGAGGCGTTCGGGTCCGCCGGCCAAAAGCAATGCGCCGCGTTGGACTTAGCCGCTGGTTGGACGGGTCGGCTCGCGAGCGAGGCGTTCGGGTCCGACGGCCGAAAGCAATGCGCCGCGTTGGACTTAGCCGCTGGTTGGACGGGTCGGCTCGCGAGCGAAGCGTTCGGGTCCGCCGGCCAAAAGCAATGCGCCGCGTTGGACTTAGCCGCTGGTTGGACGGGTCGGCTCGCGAGCGAGGCGTTCGGGTCCGACGGCCGAAAGCAATGCGCCGCGTTGGACTTAGCCGCTGGTTGGACGGGTCGGCTCGCGAGCGAGGCGTTCGGGTCCGACGGCCGAAAGCAATGCGCCGCGTTGGACTTAGCCGCTGGTTGGAGGGGTCGGCTCGCGAGCGAGGCGTTCGCGTCCGCCGGCCAAAAGCAACGCGCCGCGTTGGACTTAGCCGCTGGTTGGACGGGTCGGCTCGCGAGCGAGGCATTCGCGTCCGCCGGCCAAAAGCAATGCGCCGCGTTGGACTTAGCCGCTGGTTGGACGGGTCGGCTCGCGAGCGAGGCGTTCGCGTCCGCCGGCCAAAAGCAATGCGCCGCGTTGGACTTAGCCGCTGTTTGGACGAGTCGGCTCGCGAGCGAGGCGTTCGGGTCCGACGGCCGAAAGCAATGCGCCGCGTTGGACTTAGCCGCTGGTTGGACGGGTCGGCTCGCGAGCGAGGCGTTCGGGTCTGCCGGCCAAAAGCAATGCGCCGCGTTGGACTTAGCCGCTGGTTGGACGGGTCGGCTCGCGAGCGAGGCGTTCGGGTCCGCCGGCCAAAAGCAATGCGCCGCGTTGGACTTAGCCGCTGTTTGGACGGGTCGGCTCGCGAGCGAGGCGTTCGCGTCCGCCGGCCGAAAGCAATGCACCGCGTTGGACTTAGCCGCTGGTTGGACGGGTCGGCTCGCGAGCGAGGCGTTCGCGTCCGCCGGCCAAAAGCAATGCGCCGCGTTGGACTTAGCCGCTGGTTGGACGGGTCGGCTCGCGAGCGAGGCTTTCGCGTCCGCCGGCCGAAAGCAATGCGCCGCGTTGGACTTAGCCGCTGGTTGGAGGGGTCGGCTCGCGAGCGAGGCGTTTGCGTCCGCCGGCCGAAAGCAATGCGCCGCGTTGGACTTAGCCGCTGGTTGGACGGGTCGGCTCGCGAGCGAGGCGTTCGGGTCTGCCGGCCAAAAGCAATGCGCCGCGTTGGACTTAGCCGCTGGTTGGACGGGTCGGCTCGCGAGCGAGGCGTTCGGGTCCGCCGGCCAAAAGCAATGCGCCGCGTTGGACTTAGCCGCTGTTTGGACGGGTCGGCTCGCGAGCGAGGCGTTCGCGTCCGCCGGCCGAAAGCAATGCACCGCGTTGGACTTAGCCGCTGGTTGGACGGGTCGGCTCGCGAGCGAGGCGTTCGCGTCCGCCGGCCAAAAGCAATGCGCCGCGTTGGACTTAGCCGCTGGTTGGACGGGTCGGCTCGCGAGCGAGGCTTTCGCGTCCGCCGGCCGAAAGCAATGCGCCGCGTTGGACTTAGCCGCTGGTTGGAGGGGTCGGCTCGCGAGCGAGGCGTTTGCGTCCGCCGGCCGAAAGCAATGCGCCGCGTTGGACTTAGCCGCTGGTTGGACGGGTCGGCTCGCGAGCGAGGCTTTCGCGTCCGCCGGCCGAAAGCAATGCGCCGCGTTGGACTTAGCCGCTGGTTGGAGGGGTCGGCTCGCGAGCGAGGCGTTCGGGTCCGTCGGCCGAAAGCAATGCGCCGCGTTGGACTTAGCCGCTGGTTGGACGGGTCGGCTCGCGAGCGAGGCTTTCGCGTCCGCCGGCCGAAAGCAATGCGCCGCGTTGGACTTAGCCGCTGGTTGGAGGGGTCGGCTCGCGAGCGAGGCGTTTGCGTCCGCCGGCCGAAAGCAATGCGCCGCGTTGGACTTAGCCGCTGGTTGGAGGGGTCGGCTCGCGAGCGAGGCGTTTGCGTCCGCCGGCCGAAAGCAATGCACCGCGTTGGACTTAGCCGCTGGTTGGACGGGTCGGCTCGCGAGCGAGGCGTTCGGGTCCGACGGCCGAAAGCAATGCGCCGCGTTGGACTTAGCCGCTGGTTGGAGGGGTCGGCTCGCGAGCGAGGCGTTCGCGTCCGCCGGCCAAAAGCAACGCGCCGCGTTGGACTTAGCCGCTGGTTGGACGGGTCGGCTCGCGAGCGAGGCATTCGCGTCCGCCGGCCAAAAGCAATGCGCCGCGTTGGACTTAGCCGCTGGTTGGACGGGTCGGCTCGCGAGCGAGGCGTTCGCGTCCGCCGGCCAAAAGCAATGCGCCGCGTTGGACTTAGCCGCTGTTTGGACGAGTCGGCTCGCGAGCGAGGCGTTCGGGTCCGACGGCCGAAAGCAATGCGCCGCGTTGGACTTAGCCGCTGGTTGGACGGGTCGGCTCGCGAGCGAGGCGTTCGCGTCCGCCGGCCGAAAGCAATGCACCGCGTTGGACTTAGCCGCTGGTTGGACGGGTCGGCTCGCGAGCGAGGCGTTCGCGTCCGCCGGCCAAAAGCAATGCGCCGCGTTGGACTTAGCCGCTGGTTGGACGGGTCGCTCGCGAGCGAGGCGTTCGGGTCCGACGGCCGAAAGCAATGCGCCGCGTTGGACTTAGCCGCTGGTTGGACGGGTCGGCTCGCGAGCGAGGCGTTCGGGTCCGCCGGCCAAAAGCAATGCGCCGCGTTGGACTTAGCCGCTGGTTGGACGGGTCGGCTCGCGAGCGAGGCGTTCGGGTCCGACGGCCGAAAGCAATGCGCCGCGTTGGACTTAGCCGCTGGTTGGACGGGTCGGCTCGCGAGCGAAGCGTTCGGGTCCGCCGGCCAAAAGCAATGCGCCGCGTTGGACTTAGCCGCTGGTTGGACGGGTCGGCTCGCGAGCGAGGCGTTCGGGTCCGACGGCCGAAAGCAATGCGCCGCGTTGGACTTAGCCGCTGGTTGGACGGGTCGGCTCGCGAGCGAGGCGTTCGGGTCCGACGGCCGAAAGCAATGCGCCGCGTTGGACTTAGCCGCTGGTTGGAGGGGTCGGCTCGCGAGCGAGGCGTTCGCGTCCGCCGGCCAAAAGCAACGCGCCGCGTTGGACTTAGCCGCTGGTTGGACGGGTCGGCTCGCGAGCGAGGCATTCGCGTCCGCCGGCCAAAAGCAATGCGCCGCGTTGGACTTAGCCGCTGGTTGGACGGGTCGGCTCGCGAGCGAGGCGTTCGCGTCCGCCGGCCAAAAGCAATGCGCCGCGTTGGACTTAGCCGCTGGTTGGACGGGTCGGCTCGCGAGCGAGGCTTTCGCGTCCGCCGGCCGAAAGCAATGCGCCGCGTTGGACTTAGCCGCTGGTTGGACGGGTCGGCTCGCGAGCGAGGCGTTCGGGTCCGCCGGCCAAAAGCAATGCGCCGCGTTGGACTTAGCCGCTGTTTGGACGGGTCGGCTCGCGAGCGAGGCGTTCGCGTCCGCCGGCCGAAAGCAATGCACCGCGTTGGACTTAGCCGCTGGTTGGACGGGTCGGCTCGCGAGCGAGGCGTTCGGGTCCGACGGCCGAAAGCAATGCGCCGCGTTGGACTTAGCCGCTGGTTGGACGGGTCGGCTCGCGAGCGAGGCGTTCGGGTCCGACGGCCGAAAGCAATGCGCCGCGTTGGACTTAGCCGCTGGTTGGAGGGGTCGGCTCGCGAGCGAGGCGTTCGCGTCCGCCGGCCAAAAGCAACGCGCCGCGTTGGACTTAGCCGCTGGTTGGACGGGTCGGCTCGCGAGCGAGGCATTCGCGTCCGCCGGCCAAAAGCAATGCGCCGCGTTGGACTTAGCCGCTGGTTGGACGGGTCGGCTCGCGAGCGAGGCGTTCGCGTCCGCCGGCCAAAAGCAATGCGCCGCGTTGGACTTAGCCGCTGTTTGGACGAGTCGGCTCGCGAGCGAGGCGTTCGGGTCCGACGGCCGAAAGCAATGCGCCGCGTTGGACTTAGCCGCTGGTTGGACGGGTCGGCTCGCGAGCGAGGCGTTCGGGTCTGCCGGCCAAAAGCAATGCGCCGCGTTGGACTTAGCCGCTGGTTGGACGGGTCGGCTCGCGAGCGAGGCGTTCGGGTCCGCCGGCCAAAAGCAATGCGCCGCGTTGGACTTAGCCGCTGTTTGGACGGGTCGGCTCGCGAGCGAGGCGTTCGCGTCCGCCGGCCGAAAGCAATGCACCGCGTTGGACTTAGCCGCTGGTTGGACGGGTCGGCTCGCGAGCGAGGCGTTCGCGTCCGCCGGCCAAAAGCAATGCGCCGCGTTGGACTTAGCCGCTGGTTGGACGGGTCGGCTCGCGAGCGAGGCGTTCGGGTCCGACGGCCGAAAGCAATGCGCCGCGTTGGACTTAGCCGCTGGTTGGACGGGTCGGCTCGCGAGCGAGGCGTTCGGGTCCGACGGCCGAAAGCAATGCGCCGCGTTGGACTTAGCCGCTGGTTGGAGGGGTCGGCTCGCGAGCGAGGCGTTCGCGTCCGCCGGCCAAAAGCAACGCGCCGCGTTGGACTTAGCCGCTGGTTGGACGGGTCGGCTCGCGAGCGAGGCATTCGCGTCCGCCGGCCAAAAGCAATGCGCCGCGTTGGA
>NW_027117065.1:0-43564 GCF_024137725.1 Prorops nasuta | reverse complement strand
ACTTACTATTTAAATATACAAATACAATAATTAATGACAATTTTAAATGATGAAAGATCTACTTATTACTAAAACCATCTATCTTCAATAGTTAGGCACTAACAGTTTACGTATGTTAAAATGTTTTATATGCTTATCTTTACGCAAATATGTGACAGCTTAGTCAATTTTCCACCATATTAGATACCCCTTCTTCTTTCTACGATAACATGTAAATAAGATAAATTTATAATATAAAAAAATGCTATTTAAGAGAAAATTGGTTTGAATTAAAATTGGATACGTATAATACAATTTTCCTTTCAATTGTTACTTTGCTACTTAAACTTCATCTCAAATATAATAATACCCAAGCTGACTATTTAAATATACATACACAACAATTAATGATAATTTCAAATGATGAAAAATCTATTTATTACTTAAACCTTGTATCTTCAATAATTATAGGCACCAACAGTTTACGTATGTTAAAATTTTTTTCTGCATACTTTTATGCAAATATTTAAAAGTTTACCCAATTTTCCACTATTCTAGATGCTCCTTCTTCTTTCTGACATATCCTGTAAATAACACAAATTTATTATATAAATAATGCTACTTAAGAGAAAATTGTTTTGAATTAAAATTGGATATGTACGTATTATACAATATAATTTTCCTTTTAATTGTTGCTTTGCTACATAAAGCTCATCTCAAACATAATATAATTGAATAATTTTATAATATCCACAAATGGCTCATACTCAACATACAGCTGCTGGATACAAATTATTTCTCCTCTTTTTTTCCATTCGGATGCTTGTTGTTGCATTATTTAAGAATATATTGCCTGGTAATCATTTTATAAAAATATAATAACAATACAAGAGGCTATGAACCGAAAATGTGATAATATTTAAATTTCCACTACCTGCAGGTCACAAATTAAATTGAAATATGTATCTCAATATTATTGTATTAGACTTTATTGATAAGCACCATGTATCACAATATACCAAACAGAATTCTACAACATAATCTGAAATTAATACAAAAAAATATATCTGTAAAACATGAATACGTATTTATATATTTTAATATTTTTGTCTTACAATTTTATAGATCTTACGCAGTGTAAAATACCAGTCCTCTTTTTAGTCGAAATCTATATTTATCATCCTCCGTAGCATTTTCTAATTGAATGATTTTCTAATATCCATAAATGGCTCATACTCTACCTAATCACCCCGTTACCAAAATTGGCTCAAATGATGTAAAAATGACTGGATTTCTGATCATAATGACGTCATCTCGACCAATCTTGCTACTGGGGCAGCTCCTGGATACAATTTGATAACTTCTATTTTATTTTCCCATTCCGATACTTGTTGTTGCATTTTTGAAGAATATATTACCTGCCAATCATTTTATAAGAATATAATAACAATAGTTTAAAATATTAATGGTATATGACTGCATATAAGTATATAAAAGTACTTATATATAGATTCAATTTTTAAGTATACGTACAAACCAAGTTATGGCCAATTTAAATGATGAAAGAAGATATATTTATTAATACAACCTTCTAACCTCATTAAAATTATAAGTCACAAAAGATCAATGTATGTTTAATTCTTGTTTCTGCATACCTTTATATATGTAATCTGTTCGATCTGCCATTCGTTCATCTGCTTTCTGCATTTTGCTAACACAATCTTTCATTTTGAAAACACATACTATAATAATAATATTGATAAATACATTTAATATTA
Organism: Prorops nasuta; assembly: GCF_024137725.1. Lineage (NCBI taxonomy): Eukaryota > Metazoa > Arthropoda > Insecta > Hymenoptera > Bethylidae > Prorops > Prorops nasuta. Next base: position 41,807 of record NW_027117065.1, on the reverse strand, counting down.
AAACTGAGTAAATAAAAATCAGATATTGAAAAATGTTATTTAACTTTTAATTTGTTCTTCAAGATGCAACGAAACTCACCTAAATAATCTGCGTATTAAGGGTTATAGACTATACCACAACTATTTTCCTTGTTTTGGCATCATTTTGTTACCAATTACTTTATTAATTGGAATGTGATGAGCGTTTATAAATGCATGTTTTTCTATTAGTCACTCTATTTCCTGTAACCTATAAAACGAAGAAATCACAAAGTACCATTGCTCAAATATTTAAATATTTGTTCTAACAAACAATACTTATCTAATTGTTTTCTGGATCACTGCCATATAATTGATGCATCCAAATTTTAACTATGAATTCACGTGGAAAACTCACGTGCGAATCATACTAACAAAACGAACACTTCGATGGATACTACACTGTTCAAAATTGAATTATGTACAGGTATAGTTTCTGCTTCCCTATACTATCTTGTAGCAAAAATGCTTCTCGCAAAATTGATTAATGTCCATCTCAACTACTCTATACTATCTTATAGCAAAAATTTAATGACAACAGCAGACGAAACGCGACATCGACAAATATGAAGATGACGTTTTGGACGTAGTAAAAGTATTATCCAGAAAGCATATTATACAGGGTGTAACGAAACGACCGCCTTTTCTCGTAACTGGAGGTTCGGGGTGACAAACTGAGTGCACGTGTAAAATTTTGCTCGAATCGTTCAAGGGGTTTAAAAGTTATTTCTATTTAAAAATCACCCTTTTTCAGTCCTTTTCGAACGACTTTAACTGCATAATGGAAAGTGGAGAAAGTGAAAAACAATTGATGAGCACCCAGCTAGAATGTAAAAATTATCGATCGCGTGCGGTAATACTTTTGCTATTTATTTCTTTAATCTGGCTATTAGATTAATTTTAAAAATAACAAAATCCTTTATATTACAATTCCAATTCAATTCAGTACAAGCATCATTGACTGATTTGATGGAAAGAGCGAGTTGACGCAATGTAAAGGAAAGTATCAAAAGCTAAGATATCGCGCGAGCGCAATGATAACTTAATAGACAATGCATGAGGGCATTCTCTTTCTACTAACGAAGCTAAAGGGAATGATTCAAAATCAATACATTGATGAAGGAGAAAACTAAACTCACCCATTAAATGTTCTGCAAGTTCCTTTAAATCGAAGTTTTTGAAAAAGCTTCAAACTGGCTCCTCGATGATTTCCAGAAAGCACACTATCACTGATTTTGCATTTATACACTTGTGAATTTAAACAAATTAGGTATTAACCTACGTTTCTTCAAAACACTGATGAATTTGACACTTTTGAACTGTTTGAAGTAGGGTGATTAAGAGTGGTCGAAACGAATGATTGATTATTCTATCTCTCTGTGTCTCTCTTTTCAACCTACTTCAAACAGTTCAAAAAGTGTCAAATTAACCGGTGTTTTGAAGAAACGTAGGTTAACACCTAATTTGCTTAAATTCGCGAGTTCTTAAATGCAAAATCAATGAAAGTGTGCATTCTGGAAATCATCGAGGAGCCAGTTTGAAGCTTTTTCAAAAACTTCGGTGTAAAGGAACTTGGAGAACAATAATGGGTAAGTTTAATTTTGTCTATCATCAATGAATTGATTTTAAATAATTCTTTTTACCTTCGTTTGTAGAAAGAAAATGCCTTGATGTGTTTCCTATTAAATTATCAGTGCAGTCGCGTGACATCTTAGCTTTTGATACTTTCCTTTTCATTCTATCTTCTCCCTCTTTCCATCAATTCAGTCAATGATACTTGTATTGAATTGATTTGGAATTGTAATGAAAAGGATTTTGCTATTTTTAAAATTAATCTAATAGCCAAATTAATGAAATAAATAGCAAATGTATTATCGCGCGCGATCGATAATTTTTACATTCTAGTGGGGTGTTCGTTAATTGTTTTTTCACTTTCTCCACTTTATTATGCACAGTTAAAGTCGTTCGAAAAGGACCGAAAAAGGGTGAGCTTTAAATGGAAATAACTTTTAAACCCCTTGAACGATTCGAACAAAATTTTACACGTGCATTTGGATGGTCACCCCGAACCTCCAGTTACGAGAAAAGGCGGTCGTTTCGTTACACCCTGTATATGTTGGAAATGTAGGGATGTCGAAAAATGGAATGGAAAATAATGCAAATATGGTGCATATATATAATATTATTTATCAAGTATAAAAGGGAAGAGATCGGATGCAATTTTCAGCCTATAAAGAGGAAAAAGCATCAGATAAGTATCGGGAGCAGCAAGTCAGAAGAAAGATTAATTTAACAAAGCAAAATATTCTTAATCTTTCTTTTGATTTACTGCTCCCGATTACTTATCTGATGCTTTTCCTCTTTATAGGATGAAAATTACATCCGATCTCTTCCTTTTTATACTTGATAAATAATATTATATATATGCCCCATATTTGCATTATTTTCCATTCCATTTTTCGACATCCCTACATTTCCAACATAAATAATATGCTTTCTGGATAATACTTTTACTACGTCCAAAACGTCATCTTCATATTTGTCGATGTCGTGTTTCGTCTGCTGTTGTCAGTAAATTTTTCCTATAAGATAGTATAGAGTAGTTGAGATGGACATGAATCAATTTTGCGAGAAGCATTTTTGCTACAAGATAGTATAGGGAAGCAGAAACTATACCTGTACATGATTCAATTTTGAACAGTGTACATATACGTCGCGCCTGCGTTGCGGCCATATTGGAATCTATTTCACACCTATAGCACAAATACATTCGGACTATATAGGAAGCAGCGTTGCCAAGTGTAGTATAATTATACTACCGTAGTATAATTTTCCTATAGCGTAGTATCCTCAGGATACTACGCTACAGTTTCTGTTCCCTGCGGGATCCTACGCTATAGTTTCTGTTCACTGCGGGATCCTACGCTACAGTTTCTGTCCTTGCGGGATACTACGTTTTGGCCATTAATGGCTGTTTACAAACGCATAATCGCTGCCTCAGCGATTGCTGCATTTTGTAGCGGGTTGGATTTTCAGCGCCTCTCATCATTTCTTGAACAATATGCACCGAAGTTAGGCGCTAGCTGAAGTCAATGTGACGCCAATTATGTTTGATTTTAAAATACACAGGATCATAATTAACTGTATAATTTTGAAAATATACCTTTAATTTGTTATACATTACAATATATGCAGATGTGTGTGTGTGTAGATTATTAAACAGACCTACGTATATATTTAATTCTTTTTAAAATCGATTTATAAATTTAATATTTCACATAAATAAGAGTGTGTGAAGTCTAGTTATTATAAATGTTATTCAGAGCGTCTCTTTTTAAAAGTTGCAGGCAAATATGTAAATCGTAAAGTATATTAATAAGGCCTGAGAGAAAATTTTGAGATAAAGATTGTATGGATTAAAGGGGCACAGATAAAACAAATATGGAATTTGCGTTGCATATATTATAGTTATTGATATTTCTTTTTTTAATGGAAGTTCCAATAATTTTTATTTTATTTACTTTTATATTTTTGTAATTTATTTGAAGAATTTGTTGTACAAAATAATATATATATATATATATATATGTTATAAAGGGTATCTTAAAAGTCGTGGAAAATGCGGAAATTCTAACCAGAAAAAAATTATTTACGAAGGCTGCTATTTTGAAGAAATAGATTATATAAATTGAATACCAAATTGTTCCGTATAATTCAAGAGTTTCTTTATCAAATTCCAAAAACATCACAGTAATATTTATTATTATAAGGCCGTTTCAAAAATGTTTAAATTTAAAGTCGCTTAATTTTCGGGCATGTATAGTGGAGAGTAAAAGCAATAAGAATCGTAAAGAGAGGAGGAGAAAAAGAGAGGCGCAGCAATTATCTAAATAGTTTGTCCTTATGTGTTGTGACGCTACTGGCTGTCCTTGGGGATAGTATAGAAGGGGAGGGAGGAGTGATCCCTCACCGATCGCGTTCGCGTCCCAATAGGCGACTCCCTATAAGACCCGGGCGCCTTCGATGTAATTATGTTATAATTCCCGAATATTTATTGAGACAGAGGGGGTTTTAACCCTCGTACGCGAATATAGGGGATGGGGTGCTAATACAAGAAATCTGCAACTTCGGTTAAACTCTCTTTATTATAACTACGGTACTCAATACAATACCCGGTTCTCTTTACACGGTATTGACGGGTTACGCGAAGTCCTAATGTGTGGACGCGACCTAAGTAGTGCGGACGCGGCTGAAGTCCCGATGACGTCTAGCTAACCTCGCGCTCGAGCCACTAGTGGCGTTCGCGGCGGTCCCACCGAGTCGCGCGGTACTCGCGCGCCACCGGCGGATTCCTAAGTTAACTACTACGCGACGCTACGCGGATAAGTCCCTCTTCCCGCGCGTGCGCGTCTCGCGACAGTTATTCGCACTCACTCCGTTCCCGCGTACTCGAACACAACAACGACCCGGATTGTTTACTTTCGGACGCCTAAGGTCGCGAGTCCTCACGATAATTATCCTAAGTCTGCGGCCTTGAAATGACTGAAGGGAACGTCCCTGTCAACGGTCGAACTCACAACGAGTCAATGTAATCGCGAACACTCTGGCTAATTCGCGATTCTACACAATATGACATGCGTTACAGGTCCGACGGAATGACCACTCCGCTAAGTTGCCCGCTTACCCGTGACAGGTGAGCAGGGCCAGCGGTTCCCTATAAAACCGTTCGGTGCTACGAGCCCTAAAGCCCTAGCACACCCCGGGACGTCACAGAACTTTTATACCAAACGAATATTCACCTTACTTTCAGCTGACCGTAGGCTGGTTATCTTCTTTCCTCTCTCTCTCTCTCTCTCTCTCTTTGTAAGTAGATAAGCATGTCTGTCTAAGCTATCTGTCTTTAAATTGAACTTTTTACTGCTCTCCTTGTACCCTTGTGGGTGAATATTTGCAGATTTGTCATACCATTTCTCAAGCTATCATTTGAGTATTTAATCTGGTCTGGCTTGTCAATTTTGAAGTGATAATTTGGGCCTTTTCGATCTGTCATAGCGGTTAACCTCACTTCTTATATTGGAGCCATTTTCGGTTGACGAGTTTGAAGGTTGGTGTGCTCAGCAATTAAACGCCTGGCCCGGCTTTGTTTACGCCTTCTTCGTTGGATCACGGACTATATATGTCAACATTATCTGGCTGAGTTTCCAGAGTCTGGTGCGTTCACCTTTACCTCTTCTCATCACATTGTTACACTGGAGAGACTTCTACCTACTTGTAAACATCGGCGCAACTATATTCACCGATAAAATTTGTACTGACGTATGCCTATCTGTCTTACTCTTAACACTGCCTATTTTGTACTGTTATCATTCTATATAATGCCTGCGATAAACTGTGGTATCTGCAACAGGTTTGTGAGTAAGGATGATCTTTGGAAACTGTGTTCTAATACTACTAATGGATATCATATGCAATGTGTTAGGAAGGAATTGAAGTTATCTGCTGATGCTACTATTCCATCTGTCAAATGCTCCATTTGCGTTAAGACTGTTTCAAAGGCTTCTGCCAGTAGTGCTTCCCGCAGTGAAGTTTCTTCACCTCTCTCTTCTACTCCTGTTGCGGATAACACTACAGGTATTACTGCGGAATATCTTGCAACTATGTTTTCGTCTTTAAATGCGCGGCTTGACTCCATTGATGCTAAGATGTCAACACTGGAGTCTTTGGCTAGTAAGGTAGACTCTTGTATTGTTAAACTCAACAGTGTGTCAACCAGAATGGCGAATATTGAGTCGAACTGCACCGATTTACAGGCGGCCTGTGCTAATCTTGAGGCGCGTGTTGTTACCCTTGAAGAGAAATCTGTTCCTACAGAGTTTCGCGAAACTATTGATAGCGTCTCGACTAGAATGTCTCAGTTGGAATTTGAGTCTCATTGCTCACAGTTGCGTTTCTCTGGCGTTCCGGTCTGTCCTCACATTAGTGACACCGCACATATTACTAAACTTGCGGCATTGCTTGGAGTCGATATTGACCCTCCTGCTATTCTCTCTACGCGTAAGATACCTTCTGCTAACCAAGACCGCCCAAAAACATTGATGGTCAAGTTTAATTGTATTGAGACGGCGCAAAAAATACTTAATGCTAAGAGTTCCATTTCGAAATTAAAAGCTAACATGCTTTCTAGTACGCTAGGTAACTCTAATATATTCATTAATAAGTCGCTGCCTCCTACTTTCCATAAGTTCCTGAAAATTGTTAAAGACGAAGCCAGGAAGGCCAACTATAAGTACACGTGGGTAGATGATTTTGGTGTCATGTATATATAAAGGTCAGAAAGGCTGATCGTTCTCCTATTGTAAATATTTATTCTGCGGACGATTTTAGTAAATTAATCTGAGATGTGCTAACCCTCCCTGCCTGTCCGGAACACCCTGTGCGCACGCAACAATCTAATACTTCAGCTGTTTGCCATGTTAATGCGCAATCCATTGCTACTCACATCATCGAATTTCGTCAGTTCTTTCTACATAATTTTTTTGATATCATTTTTGTTTCGGAAACCTGGCTTAAACGACATATATCTGATGATTTTGTCCATCTTGATGGTTTTCGATTTTGCGCTGCGACAGGTCTGGCATACAGGGTGGGGGTATATGTATATACTATCGGAACCACTTTGGGGTTCATTTGATACAAACTTCGTTTACCACTGCGTGTGTTAAGCAGACTGATTTTATTCTTGCTGAGCTAGTGCTATCTCCAGTCTCTAAGATATTCCTTGGGGTTATCTATCGTCCGCCCAAACTTGCTTTTTGTGATGTCATCGAAAATATCTTGATGGATGCATCGCAACATTATGCTTGTAAAATTATCATGGGTGACCTCAACTCGGATCTCCTATCTGGGCTACCTGATAGTGTTTTCCTACGTCGCACCATTGACCTTTGCTCCCTCCATTTAGTACCTTTTGACGCTACTCATCACACGTCCTCGTCCCACACCTGGATTGATGTATGTATTGTGGACGATGGGGATAAAATTTTGCATATGGGGCAGTGTCCTATACCTTTTCTATCTATGCATGACATGATAAAAATTATGTATCGTGCAGATAACCGTTCTATTTCTCTGCCTTCAATAAGAAAAGGTAGACGTTGGTAGCAGCTTGAAGAGCCTGACACTTTATTAGCTCTTGCAAGTGCGGATTTCATGGGTGCTCTTCGCCTGCACTCAATTGATGATTCTGTCAGTTTTCTTACTAGCTCCATTATTGACCTTGCAAACAGTCATGCACCTTATTTTACACCAACTCTCTGTAAATCTCATTCACCCTGGATGACACCTGAAATTCGTGGACTCATTCGCAACCGGAATAGGCTTCGTATGAAGCTTCGGCGCTTGAATCCTCCCGATAATTCCCTTGATCAGGAATATTGTGCTGCTCGTAGCCTTGTGAAACGACTTATTATAGCAGCTAAGGAGAGATACTGTTTGGAGGTTATTAACTCATGTGACTCGTCGCGGTCGCTATGGAATTGCTTGAGAAGCTTGCATATAGTTGGGCAAAAAAGGATGATTTCATCTTCCTTTTGTGCTGAGGATTTTATTAAACATTTCTCCAGTAATTTTTTACCATATTCCAGCGCACCAGATGAGTCTCTTTCTCGTCTTCCTTGTGATATCACGCCACCTTTGTTTAGCGATTCCAACTTTTATTTCTCTTATTTGATTTTCCCACCTTTTTAAGTTTTTACAGGTTCTCCACCTCTCTTGTCTCAGGTAGCGATGAAATACCTTCTCGTCTGCTTGCTAAATTTTCTCCTGCTATTGCTAGTGTCTGTATGGAGTTATTTAATCGATCTTTGACCTATGCGTATTTCCCTCATGCTTGGAAATCTACGTTTATCACTGCTGTAACTAAATTACCAAGTCCTTCTGACGTTTCGCACTTTCGTCTTATTTCTATATTGCCTGAGCTTTCCAAGGTGCTAAAGAGGATTGTGCACAGTGACACACTTAAGTACCTTAAATCAATTGGTTTTAAAGATGATGCGCAGTTCGGTTTTACCCCTGGACGTTCAACACAGGATGCCCTTATAACATTAACTGACTTTGTTCGTCTTGGAACTGATAAGCGTAAGATCTCTATACTTGTTCTCTTTGATTTTTTTAAGGCTTTCGACACTGTTAACCATGTTCTGTTACTAAAAAAACTGTCAGCCTTGGGGTTTTCTGTGTCGGTCTTAGAATGGTTTTGGTCATACCTTTCAGGTCGTAAGTGTGCTGTGAGGCATAATTATCAGCTTTCGTCATGGATGCCGATGGCATCTGGTGTTCCGCAGGGTTCCATACTTGAACCGCTTTTGTTCCTTTTATACATTGCGGATATAAATTCACTCTTTCCTGACTGTTTACTCATAAAATACGCTGATGATATTCAGATCTGCGCCCAGTGCGATCCATCCGAAATCAATCAGTGCATTTCCGCTATTAATCATTCCATTAGTCGATTGGTCGACTAGTCTCATGAAAATTATCTTTTACTCAATCCCATTAAAACAAAGGCCATGATTTTGGGTTCTTCCAGATATCTTAATGGGATTGATCTGTCCGGGTTGGATCCTCTTTTGGTCAACACTAGTGTTGTCCCATTTGTATGCTCTGTCCTTAACCTTGGGGTACATATTATGGCTAATCTTAGCTGGAGGGATGCAGTTAGTGACAGTTGTAAGCGTATCTATCGTACCCTTTACCAGTTGAGGTTTAGCCAAGGCTGTCTTACTACTGTGATTCGACTCCAATTGGTTAAATCTCTTATATATCCGATAATTGATTATTGCGCACTAGTTTTTACGGATATTTCTGACGAGGAGAACACTAGACTCCAGTGTGCCCTTAATTCTTGTATACGATTTGTTTATGGCGTTCCCAAATCTGAGCACATAACACCGTATTTCAAGAGAGCTAACCTCCTTAAAGTCAGTGAAAGACGTCTTTACTTTCTCGGGGTCACTGTCTATAAAGCCTATTACTTGCCTGACATTACCCCTTTCGGGAATCTCTTTAAAGGGATTAAAAATGTTAATAGCAGTGCTTTCTGCACTCGTAGCTCGCGACTATACTTTAAAATTCCCACATGCCTTACTGTCGCTTATCAGTGATCTTTTGTCGGTTCTGGGGTTCGTTTCTGGAATTCTCTTCCCACTCGACTTTGGGAGCTTAGTTTTCTTTCCCGCTTTAAGATGGAATTATTTTTATATATTTTCCACCTATCGAACTAAGTATTTATTGCTCTTTCTCTTATTTCTTAAGTTTCTTAGTTGTTAAGTTTTCATTGCGACTGATTACCTATTACTGCTTATTTATTTGCAGTTAATTATTTTTTATGTTAAATCTTTTCCTTGAGAGCGCTCAAGGGGTGAGTACCCTCTCTTTGCGGGGCCTTCTCTGAGGCTTTATCATTTTGGGCTACTCACCCTTTCTACTTTTCTTATCTTTATCTTTGTTATGCTCTTTACCTTCGCACAAATGGGGCCACGCCCTTGTACGATTAATAAAATTTTAATTCTAATTCTAATTCTAATTCTCTCTCTCTCTCTCTCTCTCTCCCTCTCCTGCTCGGCTCTCTCCTGCTCGGCTCTCTCACTCTCTTTCTCTAGTTCTTGCCCTGAGAGTTGGCCCGAACGGCGGTTGTTCTCCGCTGTCCGGTATGGGTTCGCGGAAGGGCGGCAGTCGTTGCACTTCTCCACTGCAACATTTATTTCTCTGCGGCGGCTGCTGCTCTGTCGCGGCTTGATATCGGCGGCGGGGCACAATTCGGCACTATATATGTCACCTAAGACCTCCTAACTACGTGTGTCGGGGCAGCTCGCGGAAGCAGGTAAGGCCCTACGCCTGCCCCGCCGCTGCCCCGCTACACCCATCGCGCGAAACTAGGAAACCGACAAGTTATCGATTCTAAATCAATAACTCATCGGTTGATAACCTCCTAGTTCGTACACGACACGCCTATCTAGCGCTTGAGAATAGCAAAGCGCTAGATGGCAGCAATTGTAACGCTGCGGGAACGCAACGTTACACTGCCTAAAAGGATTTGCCAGTAAAACTAAGCAATTGCTAGACCAGATTCTAGTTTATAGTGACTAGAAGGTGATATGATCACCTAATGAAGTATTTTGTAATGCACCAAGCAAATTGTAATAAACTTTAAAAGAAAATAGGATAAGTATTTACTAACTTATCTGAAATTTCTTCGTACATAAGAGCGTGCAAAGACTATGAATAAAAATCTACAGCATTAACAAAAAATTATTCTTAATTTTGTAGCTTGTCCTTTCATAAAATGAAAAAAAGGCTCATTTATTCTTAAAGGGATCCTTCAGGCTCTCCACTCATTAGGCCGAAATTTCGAAAAAAGACTATGGCTTTACTTGAAAACCAATTTTCGAGTCACTTTGTTCTTCCAATGATGCAGCAAACTGCTCAATGTGATAAAGCAATAAGGTTTTCAAAAATAGAGAAAATAAGATTTCCTAAAATAGCTTTTTGAATATAATACTAGTTTTTTGACTACCTTAGAACAGTTCATATGTCGCGGCGTCGTAAAGATAAAACGACTTGTAATTTAATCTACGAATAACGCCGTATTATTTTTCAGACTTTTCAATTAAATAGGTGCTATCGAGGATCCTTTTAAAAATAGGCAAAAAATAGATTTCATTAGCACCAGGATCAGGAATGTAAAACATTAGGATGTAATATTAATAATCGGCGTAGTTGCGTGAGAGTGTGTATGAGTGTACGATAATTCGGAACGACGGAGAAGTACAAATTTCTTTTGTATTTTAAAGGGAAACTGTCAATGAAAATGAGAGTGAAGAAATTTTTCCGTTGAATCAAAGCCCTGATTCATCGGTTTAAAATTCATTTATCTCAGCAATGATGCTTTTTCGGAACTTATAGTATGACTTTTCTACTTAGTTTAGCCCCAAGAATATGTAGTTAAAATTAAAAACATCATTGGTGTTACACACTATATAGAAAGATTAGGTACTATTATGTATCAGATAAGCTTTAAGTAGCAAAGCAACAATTGAAAGGTAAATTATATTGTACAATTCGTATCCAATTTTAATTCAAACAAATTTTCACTTTGTTAGTATTTGTTTATAATATAATTTTATGTTCTTTACATGTTATTTCAGAAAGAAGAAGGAGCATCTAGAATAGTGGAAAATTGACTTAGCTGTAACATGCTTACGTAAAGATATGCAGATAATACATTTGAACATATGAAAAGATTCGGTGACTAATTTTAAAGAGGATAGAATGTTGTAGTAATAATGTAGATTTCCTCATTTAAATTTGTCATTAATTAGTGTATATGTATATTTACATAGTACACTCCGGGAAATATATTCTGTCCAACTTATAACCAAATGTTTTAAAAGGCCGTACTTTAATAGCGGTCAACACTTTTCCACATCACGCTGGTTACCTGGTTTAGCACCGAGTCCCGAGCAATAAACCGAGAACAATCGAAGAACCCCATAATATACCTGATACTCTAATCACTAATCCAAAATTACAATTATTATATTTTTAATCAAACAGATTTGAAATTATTATGAATTCATTGCTTGTATTTTTAACATGAAAATGAATCCTAAAATGACGTTATTCGGACTATTATTTCTATATTAGTTATATCTTGCATCTCTCATTTTATTAAAACCTGTTAAAAATCAAATATATTTTATTCCAATATGTCTATAAATAATCCAAATAAGCATCAATTAACCCGTAGCAGAATCATACTAAAAAAATTGAAACTTTTAATTTTATGAGATAATTACCCTTTTTCTTTTTGAAGATAGTATTTTAAAATATTTACATTTATTTATCAATTATATCTTAAACTAAAATTTATATTTGTTAATTTTTTAATAATATTGTGCGAGACAGTGCCCAAGTAGGTTCCAGCCCTGTGGTCAGAAGGGAAGGTTATATCTGAGAATAACGTTCGAAGACATATGTAAGGAGGTAAAAGTGTCTTTATTAAATAAATAAATGTACAAATATATTTACAAAGAACCGCTAGACTAAATGATAGACTTCCTAGGGAATTTGTTGTCGTCAAATTCTAGGGAATTTCGGTAATCGAAGATTCCTAAGAACCCCAAAGACTAGAATTCCCCAGGAAGGAACGCGGCCTTATCAACTCCCGGACTGGACAATTTTCCCTAGGGTATTCCCTAGTAAAATCCCCAGCCACGGGAGGAAGCGAAGTAGGAGAGGTGGATTTAGGGAAGGGGAAGTCCCCTTACCCCTCAGCCCCTTCTCCCAGAGCTATGGTGGCTCCGAGCCACCCCAACCCCTAGGGTGAGTCTACCCCTCCCACTACCCGACTCGTCGAGAGCCCTGGATTTGAGGGTCGGAACACTGGGTCCGAGGTAGTCCTCGGAGGCAGTGTGGAGGGGAAGGAGAGGGTTGGACTTCTCCCGGGCAGTCCCCGGAGAAATTTCCCTTAGGAGGGAGGAAATGCCGCAGAGGGGTAGTCCCCTCTTGGTTGGCAGTGGGTGGTGGGTGATACTTACCAAAGTATGTACCCGTAGAGTTCGCCGGTGGAGGCGCTCTTTTGAAGGCCGTGGAGGCGCTGCCGTTGAGGCGTCAAAAATAAAGCCTAGAAGGCGTCAAAACCTGCTGCTGTTGCTGCTGCTACGCTGCTGTCGAGCAAGTGTTGGGGTGCGATGGGTCCTTATCAAGGACCCATCTATATAATTACGCGACACTAATCTTGCCAGCGAGAGAGCTGCCGCGGGCGCTGGCCACCTAGTGGCCAAGCGCGCAAGTAGTGTCGCTTCGCGGCCGCGATGCGCCAGGGCCAGAAGACGCGCAAGCGCGCCGCGGAGAGAGAGAGACAGATAGAGCGGCTAGACGCTGTCGGTCTAGCCGTCTATTGTGAGCGCAATAGAGATGGGAGATATAACAGAGAAATGCGGAATCTACTTCGCAACATTTTCTGCTCCTCCCAATCTCGAACAAACTCCCCCCGTTGACGCGATGGCGTTAAGACAAGGAAGAAGAAAATTAACTCAGTTTAAAACAAGTTTATTTACAAAAATAAAAATAAAAGATATAAAACAGAACAGAACGACCTGAAGAGTCCCAGGACGCCCGAGAGAGGAGGTGGTAACCTGAAGAGTCCCAGGAAGCCAAGAAGGAGAGAGTTAAGCGACCTGACGAGTCCCAGGAAGCTTGAGAAGGAAAGATAACAACCTGAAGAGCCCCAGGAAGCTTGCGAAGGAAAGTGGCAACCTGAAGAGTCCCAGGATGCCGGAAAGCAGGGTGAAGATAGACCCTGATACGACCCAAAGTGAGGGCTAAGAGGGGAGTTTACAGAGTTGCGAGAGACTCCGTTGAATCTCTTTTCTCGCGGTTTTAAGGACAGCTACGCGAGCTACTCCGTCCACCCCAGGAACTAGTTTGAGAATCCGCCCCAAGGTCCACATACGGGGAGGATTGTTAGGTACTTTGACAAGCACTAAATCTCCTTCACCGAATTCCGAGTTAGAGTTCTGCCATTTCGGCCTATGTTGCAGAGTTTGTGAGTATTCGGAAGACCACTTCTTCCAAAAGGTCTCGGTGATTCGATTCACGGTTTGCCAACGGTTTAATGATGATTCGCGTAAATCCAAGGTGGATAATTCAGGTGGGGAATTTAACGCCCGTCCTGACAAAAAAATGCCCCTGAGTGAGTACGTCCAACGACTCTGGATCATCATGTAACCGCGATATAGGTCGTGAATTTAAGCAGGCCTCAATCTTGGTAAGTAGTGTGGTCAATTCCTCGAAATTAGGCACGAAAACTCCGATGGAGCGCTTCAGGTGGTGCTTCATACTTTTTACAGCACTTTCCCAAAGACCACCCCAGTGGGGAGTAGCGACCGGGATGAATTTCCACTCGATTTCGCTGAGGGAATCTGTTTTCTGAGAGCGGGCGGCTTCTAAGGAGCATTGGTAGGCGCGTTTTAGCTCAGCGTCTGCCCCTTGGAAATTAAGGCCGTTGTCTGAGTACATGACGGCGGGTTTTCCACGACAAGAAATAAATCGAGACAGCGCGGCGAGGAAGGCCTCGGTGTCCAGTCTGGAGACGAGTTCCAAGTGAACAGCACGGGTAGCTAGGCATACGAATACCGCCACGTAGCATTTGACGGACTTGGCATTGCGACCGTGGTGTAATTATACCAAAAAGGGCCCGGCATAGTCTACTCCGGTGTGTTCGCAGGTAAAGCTGCGAGAAACCCGAGCGGCAGGAAGTGAACCCATGAGTTGGGTGCCGAGTTTAGCGCGTTCGCGGGCACACGTGATGCATTTATGAACGCATGCCTTTACAAGAGTGCGTGCATTCACGACCCAAAACTTTTGTCGCAACGTAGACAAAGTCAATTGCAGTCCCCCGTGAAGTGTATCTAGGTGAGTTTGCCTAATAAGAATGGCCGTTAAGTGGCAATCCGGAAGAATAATGGGGTGTTTCATTTGTTCAGAAATTTCGGCGTTCCGAAGCCGCCCTCCTATTCTTAGGATTCCTTGTGAATCAGTTACCGGATATAATGAAAGAAGCTTTGAGCGCGACGGTATACGTGACCCATGATTCAAGGCTGAAAGCTCGTCGGCGAAGTGTGTCCGTTGAACCACCTGTACGATAGCGACTATAGAATCGCGAATCTCTGAAGCGGACAGGAGGGAGTCCTCCCATTGGCCGGTTTTCCTGGTCCGCTGGACAAATCGAAGAACATAGGCCATAACTCGGACCAGTTAAGACCCAGACGAAAATTTATCAAAAAACCAACACTGGGCTTTGTCCATTTGAGCGGTTAACGCTACCTTCCGACTTTCTTCCGCGGTTTCAAAAATCTGAACGGGATTTACGGTGTGCTCACGGAGGAAAGCAGGCCCATGCCACCAAAGTGAGTCCTCTGATAACTGTTGAGCACTAGTTCCTCTTGAACACAAGTCTGCAGGATTCGATTTAGTGGGTACATAATGCCAGCTGGCTTCCGATAAATGTGTTTGGATATATGAAACGCGATTGGCCACAAACGTCTTCCAATGTACGGGTTGCTTTGCTATCCACGCTAAAGCGACCTGCGAATCTGAATACCAACGAATCGCATCACAACTCCCGACCAAGCTTCCCTTGACGTGAACCAATAATTTTACAAAAAGGGCAGCGGCGACCAACTCCAGACGAGGGATTGAAGTGGTCTTGATCGGAGCGACCTTTGTTTTGGACATTACTAAATGTACCGAGAGTTGACCGTCCTCATCAGTGAGGCGTTCATAAACGACCGCGCCGTACGCAAGTTCTGAGGCGTCGCAAAATCCAATTAACTTGCGTTTTCCAGTAGTAAGCGATTGTCCAGTCCACCGTGGGATCCGTAAAGTCTGTAAGTCTCGGAGCTGCTCATAGCACTTGAGCCATTTTGACTGAATAGGCTCGGGAATTTCTTCATCCCAAGAGAGTTTAAGCAACCAGGTGGATTGCATTAACTGCTTTAAGGTGATGACTATTGGAGAGATCCATCCCAATGGATCGAAGATCTTGGCATTCTCTGATAAGAGGATGCGTTTGGTTAGTACACCAATGTGAGAAGGAGAAGCACGGAAGCGGAAGCTATCATCCCCGTGATCCCAATATATGCCCAAGACTTTACTTGATCCAGCAGGATCCTCAAAGAAAGAGTGCAGCTCGGTAGGTTCAAGCGGGGAAGACCCCGGTTGATTGAATGCCCATTTGCTTAAGGAGAAGCCCCCTTTCGCCAGTAGAGCGATGAGTTGTTCCCTGACCGAACTAAGTTGCTTTAAGTCATGGGCCCCAAAAAGTATGTCGTCTACATAAGTAGAATTTAACAACACATCCTGTGAGAGAGGGAAGTTAGCTCCGTTCGTGTAAGCTAATTCGCGCAAAACTCGCGAGGATAAGAACGGTGCCGGTCCCGTACCGTAGGTCACCGTGTTGAGTTCGAAAGCCTGAAGCGCACCGGAATCAGTCTTTCATAAAATGTTCTGATACTTGCGGTCCTCAAAACGCACAAGAATCTGTCGGAACATCTTAACAATGTCTGTCACGCCTACATATCGAAAGGAACGCCAATTCATCAGGATCCGCGTGATGTCCTGTTGGAGTTTGGGTCCAATGAATAACGTGTCGTTAAGCGATACGCCAGTAGAGGTTTTAGAAGATGCGTTGAATACAACGCGAATCTTTGTTTTCTGGTTCTCGGTCTTAAAAACTGCATGATGAGGCAGAAAGACGCGAAAATCAGAGTTCAAAGGAACAGGAGACATATGTCCTAACACTTGATACTCCTGTAAGAATTGAGAATAACTTTCAGCTTGTTCTGGAGAGGTTTCCAATCGCCGAAGTATTCGTGTTAAGGTTTTCTCTGCTACCCGAGAGGAAGAACCTAAGCTGTGCTTCTCGATGTCGGATCGAAAAGGTAAAGCAACGACAAAACGACCTGAAGAGGTGCGTGATACCGTATTCACAAATTGTTGTTCACAGAGGGAGTCCTCTGTGGACATGGGTTTGATTTCCGGAACTTCTTCCAGTTCCCAGAAGTCGCGAAGAGTTTTTTCTACCTCAAAGCAATGATGCACCGTGACACTATGAGAGCGACCAGCCCTGGGTACGACCCCCGAAACGATCCAACCGAAAATAGTCCGCTGAGCAAGCAACGTATGATCAGGAGAATGCATGTACGGGCCTTCCATCAATGCTGCAAGATAGTCTGCACCAATGAGCACATCAATTGGAGCCCTGGTTGAAGCGAAGTTATCAGCCAGATCAATTTTGCTAAGTGCTGGAAAGGACGACGGAGAATAAGTCGGAGGCATATACTGAGTAATCCTTGGTAAGATCAATGCAGTTACGTCCAACGAGACACCGTGTCGTGATAAAGAATGAAGCGTAATCTGTACCTCTGCTCGAACGTTTTGAGCCGAATTCAGAGAGACGCCATGAATGGTTGCGTTGACACGTTTTCGTGATACCCGTAGTTGCTTAGCTAGATTTTCCGAAATGAAGGAAGTTTCGGAGCCCGTGTCAACTAAACCGCGGACTATAATACGAGAACCGTCATGAGCGTCGATTCTGGCAGAAAAGATGGCCAATAGCACTGATCGGGTGTAGGAAACACTAAGATGTGTTGTAGTATTCGAGCTAGAGGGTTCTGGCGCGGAAGAGGAGTTGACCACGGGGGTAGACCCCCGTGCCTTGCTCCCCCCGGTGCCAGATTTGTCAAAATGTAATAAAGTATGATGCATTTTACTACATTTCCTGCATCGTGACGAAGAAGAGCAATTGGAGCAACTATGCCCGGGCCTCAGACAGTTGATGCAAAGATTCTGTGAAAATGCGAACTTTGAACGGGCCTGAGGGGTCAATGCAAGGTAGTCCTTGCACTGATACAAGAGATGGTTACTACCACAGTGAGCGCAACCGGTACTATTCACGCTAGTAGCGTGTGACTTCAAGGATCTCCCCGTATCCCTTTTGGAAGTTTTAGGTTTGTTACCTAATGATTGCAAGGAGTTAATATGACGCGTTAGAAACTCAGAGAATTGAATGAACGAGGGATAATCCTTGCTGCTTCCTAGATACATTTCCCAGGCTAAACGAAGGGTGTCATCCAGTTTGTTCTTCAGCGAATGAACAATTATGGGATCCCATTGATCGACGCCGTATCCCATAGTTTTAAGGGCGTTGAGAGCAACCGTAACTGAGTCCCTAACTTCTTTCAGAACCTTAAAATTGTCACCCCGAAGCGTGGGTACTTGCGAGATTTGATCTAAGAACGTATCCGTGATCATCCGTTTGTCAGTGTACCGAGCTACCAGAGTGTCCCATGCTATCTCATAGTTCTCGGAGGTGATCGCTAAAGATTTAATGACCGTTGCTGCTTCTCCTTGTAGACAGGATTTTAGGTAATGGAACTTGTCCCGACCGGAGACATACACCTTGTCGTGATCAATGGAACTAAACGTTTCATAAAAGTTGTTCCATTCTAAGTAATCCCCGGAAAACTTTGGTAAATCGATAACTGGAAGCCTAATGTGGTTTATTTCGCCTGAAGGCGCAGTGGGACCTGATGCCGACATACCCTGATTGGGTCGAAGTTCATCTAGATGTCCTAGAATGAATTCTTCCGCGTCACTATGGGCATCAAGGGCCGCTTGATACCAGCTATCGGTTACGTACTCCATTTTAGCTAATTCGGCCGGTTTAGTGTGAGTAGCGATCTTAACGTGAGTTTTATGCAACACGTTAAGCCACTTTTCTAAGGCTGCTAGCCTATCCTCCAAGAAGGGACGGGTGAAATTGTGGACTCCACGCTTCTTAATGTTAACGACCAACCGAACGAATTCATCCCAAATCATGGGCACGTAATTGATTGCTTCTAATAATTCCCCTGCGCTAGCCATTTTGAAACTCTATTCCAGAACAACCACAATCCAAATCACAGTCCGGAATGCCCACTCAGGAACACTGATGCACTTCGAACGTTTTTTGCCGGAAATCCGGCTCGAAGGACCAAAAATTTGTGCGAGGACAGTGCCCAAGTAGGTTCCAGCCCTGTGGTCAGAAGGGAAGGTTATATCTGAGAATAAAGTTCGAAGACAAATGTAAGGAGGTAAAAGTGTCTTTATTAAATAAATAAATGTACAAATATATTTACAAAGAACTGCTAGACTAAAATAATAGACTTTCTAGGGAATTTGTTGTCGTCAAATTCTAGGGAATTTCGGTAATCGAAGATTCCCAAGAACCCCAAAGACTAGAATTCCCCAGGAAGGAACGCGGACTTATCAACTCCCGGACTGGACAATTTTCCGTAGGGTATTCCCTAGTAAAATCCCCAGCCACGGGAGGAAGCGAAGTAGGAGAGGTGGATTTAGGGAAGGGGAAGTCCCCTTACCCCTCAGCCCCTTCTCCCAGAGCTATGGTGGCTCCGAGCCACCCCAACCCCTAGGGTGAGTCTACCCCTTCCACTACCCGACTCGTCGAGAGCCCTGGATTTGAGGGTCGGAACACTGGGTCCGAGGTAGTCCTCGGAGGCAGTGTGGAGGGGAAGGAGAGGGTTGGACTTCTCCCGGGCAGTCCCCGGAGAAATTTCCCTTAGGAGGGAGGAAATGCCGCAGAGGGGTAGTCCCCTCTTGGTTGGCAGTGGGTGGTGGGTGATACTTACCAAAGTATGTACCCGTAGAGTTCGCCGGTGGAGGCGCTCTTTTGAAGGCCGTGGAGGCGCTGCCGTTGAGGCGTCAAAAATAAAGCCTAGAAGGCGTCAAAACCTGCTGCTGTTGCTGCTGCTACGCTGCTGTCGAGCAAGTGTTGGGGTGCGATGGGTCCTTATCAAGGACCCATCTATATAATTACGCGACACTAATCTTGCCAGCGAGAGAGCTGCCGCGGGCGCTGGCCACCTAGTGGCCAAGCGCGCAAGTAGTGTCGCTTCGCGGCCGCGACGCGCCAGGGCCAGAAGACGCACAAGCGCGCCGCGGAGAGAGAGACAGATAGAGCGGCTAGACGCTGTCGGTCTAGCCGTCTATTGTGAGCGCAATAGAGATGGGAGATATAACAGAGAAATGCGGAATCTACTTCGCAACATTTTCTGCTCCTCCCAATCTCGAACAAATATGTTTATGTTCTTTCCAATATTTTGGAGATTTATTTTAACTTAACGCTTAACGAAGATATAAAGTAAAATTGAATTTTTATTACAATTTATAGATAATAAAGTAGCAGCTTCAAGGTATAACTAAAAGAAATAATTGTTCGATTAAAGTCGTATTTGGAATCATTTTCATGCTAAAAATACAAGGAATGTATTCGTAATAATTTCAAATATGTTTGATTAAAAATACAAAAATAGTAATTTTAGATTAGTGATTAGAGTATCAGGTATATTAGGGTTCTTCGATTGTTCCCAGTTTATTGCTCGGGACCCTCAGGACTCGGTGCTAGACCAGGTAAACTGCGGGATGTGGAACAGTGTTGACCGCTATTGAAGTATGACCTTTTAAAACATTTGGTTATAAGTTGGACAGAATATATTTCCCGGAGTGTATGTCTGGGTACTATTATGTATTGTAACGTTGCGTTCCCGCAGCGTTACAATATCTGTCATTTAGCGCTTCGCTAATCTCAAGCGCTAGATAGGAGGGTCGTATGCGAACTAGAAAGTTATCAACCGATGAGTTATTGATCGGGGATCGATAACTTGTCGGCTTCCTAGTGTCGCGCGATGGGTGTAGCGGGGCAACGGCGGGACAGGCGCAGGGCCTTACCTGCTCCCGCGGACTGCCCCGACACACGTAGTTTAGATGTCAAAGGTGACACATAGTGCCTGAAGCTTAGAAACCCCGTCGCCGGAATAAGCCGCAGTAAGGCAGCAGCCGCCACAACGAACCAAAAAATAGTGCAGACGATGGTGCAACGACTGCCACCTTGCCGCGAACCCATACCGGACAGCGGAGATTACCAGCCCTTCGGGCCAGTGTCAAGGGCGAGAAAGGGAGAGAGAGGCGAGAGCGAGAGTGAGAGAGAGAGAGAGAGAGACGAGAGAGTTAGAGAAAAGATGTAGCCAATTGTAAGCAGAAATTAGGGTGATTATTCGTTTTGTGATAAAGTCCAGTGACGTCCCGGGGTGTGCTAGGGCTTTAGGGCTCGTAGCACCGAACGGTTTTATAGGGAACCGCTGGCCTGCTCACCTGTCTCGGGTAAGCGGGCAACCTAGCGGAGTGGTCATTCCGTCGGACCTGTAACGAACGTCATATTGTGTAAAAGCGCGAATTAGTAAAAGTGTTCGCGATTACATCGATTCGTTGTGTTTGACCGTTGACAGGAACGTTCCCTTGAGTCGGTTCAAGGCCGCAGACTTAGTACAATTATCGTGAGGACTCGCGACCTTAGACTCCCAAACGTAAACAATCCGGGTCGTTGTTGTGTTTGAGTACGCGGGAACGGAGTGAGTGCGAACAAGCGTCGTGTGACGCGGACGCGTGGAAATAGGGACTTATCCGCGTAGTGGTTAGCCTAGGAATCCGCCGGTGGCGCGCGAGTACCGCACGACTCGGTGGGGACCGCCGCGAACGCCAACTAGTGGCTCGAGCGCAGCGTTGCCAACTCCGCCATTTTGAATATCCTACGCTGTACAGTGATGTCACTGATGCCAGAATCAAGCTTTTAGCAACAAAAATGAAGTTAACCGCTAGCCAGCAGCATTATTGAAAATTTGAAGGGAAGGGATATATACCTCTACCCTTCAAATTTTCAATAATGCTGCTGGCTAGGGATTAACTTTATTTTTGTTGCTAAAAGCTTGATTCTGGCATCAGTGACATCACTGTACAGCGTAGTATAATCAAAATGGCGGAGTCGGCAACGTTGCTCGAGCGCGGGGCTAGCTAGTACGTCATCGGGACTTCAGCCGCGTTCCCACGACTTAGGCCGCGTCCACATTTAGGACATTGCGTAACACACCAACACCGTGTAAAGAGAACCGGGTATTGTATTGAGCACGGGATTTATAATAAAGAGAGTTTAACCGAAATTGAGAAATCACTGTATTAGCACCCCTCCTTTATATTCGCGTACGAGGGTTAGAACCCCCTCTGTATAAATAAATATTCGGGTATTGTTAATATTACATCGAAGGCGCCCAGGTCTTGTAGGAAGCCGCCTATTGGGACACGAGAGCGATCGGTAAGGGATCACTCCTCCCTCCCCTTCTATACTATCCCTCGAGATAGACAGTAGCGTCACAATTTGGCGCCCAACGTGGGGCCCACGGAGTGAGGTCTCGTACGCGTGGTAGAGGTGCTAATTTTTTTTTTTGTGATTTGGGAATAGATTTTGTGAGAGTAAGATTGCTTTTTTTGGGGGATTGAGAACAATTTTTTTTATGGTAGGTCGAGTGGCGAAAATATTTTTTCTCGCACCCCTACCGCGTACAGATTTTTTGTTGTGGTTTTTTTTTGGAAATAGAAATAATTTTTTTTTTGTAATTAGTATCGGGAATAGAAAATTATGTCGGATTCCGATAAATCGAGTAGAATATCGGTACGCGATCGTGAAATATTAACGGGACGTAACGAATTACGACGGTACGCGAAAAATATGCCGCGCAGTAAACTAATCATTGCTTTGACGGACGCGGAGCTAAATACACGCGATTGCTCAGAAGATCAATTACGCGATCGATTTGTGCGTCATAAGTTACGCGAGAGTTTCGGAACGGAAACAGCTCAGTGGAATCCGCGAGTGGATGAATTGGAACCATTCTACCCCGCCGTCCCACCTCAGCCGCTTCCAACACCTTCAGCGATAAAAACCAACGATGACTAATTAGCGACACCGAGAACGAACCCGAAATTAAGTCAGCAATCGGAAGATGCGCTTCGCGAATTATTTGAGACCCCGCGTGGAAGGGAAACGTCGCGACAGATAAACATGTCAGAGGAGAGTAGCGACTCGTATTTGACATGTATTGATAAAAATCGCAAACTAGCGCCGAAACCGAAACGAGGGGTTACGTTTGAATCAGATTCAGACAGGTCGGGCTTCCGGAGGCGTAATCTTGATGAGCGGTCTTCGGAACCACACGGCCAAACCCCAGTGAACCCGGAGTAATTGAGGGAAAGAAATGGGCCGGTAGGAGCGGTTCCGCCCGAATTACTAGCTAGCATTGTGTAGTTAGTAATTGCGTATCAGTCGGCAGGAGCGCAAAGGGCACCGGAGATGCCTCAATCCCGCGAAATTAATAGAGATTCGCCGGGAACAAGCCGGGGTGCGACTAGCCGCCGTCGATAACCCTCAGAAAACCGTTCACGAAATAGATCATCGAGTTCGGTAAGATCGAGCGAGTCTAGCTCACGATACTCCAGCCGGAGAGGAACACGGGTAATGGATGCTTTCCGGAAGTGGGGTATTCGGTTTAAGAATCACGATGCTGACGACGCCGAAGACTTTATAGAATACTTAGAACATTGCCGCAAGGTTTCCGACCTAACGTTTCGCGAGATTAGGGAAACCCTCCCAGTCGTGTTGAGCGGGGAAGTTAAAGCCTGTTTTAAGGTCGAAGGCAGCTCCTGCTCAACATGGCGTGACTTCCGCGAGGCCTTCCTCAGCCAATTCGGGGATGAGGAAGATAACGACGCGAAATGGGAGAAAGCTCGACAACAGACACAAGGGGAGGGTGAGTCGATTAAGGCGTATATAGTACGTATTCGGTCAATTCTAAAAGAAATTAGGCCGACCCTTTCCGTCTCGGTTCAATTGGACCTGGTTTATCGAAACCTACGTCCCAATTACGGCCGTAGAATGTTTAGTAGGGATTTTGATTCATTCACGGGTTTGCGCGAAATAGGTCGGGAAATAGAGAAGAACGCAGAGATAGATAAAGCGTTCAAACCACCGCCTGGAACTACGAAAATGCGCGAAGAGGATAAATCGTCGCGTAAAAATCGTGAAGCTCTCTCTGCTGTTTCCGAGAAGAGCGAGAAGTAGTTAGAGAATCCACAGAAAAGCGACGCAACCGGTAAAAACGCGAAAAAATCGGACGATGAGAACCCGAAAAAGAAGAAGTCGCATTCAAGGAGAAGAAAACGCTGTAAATCCAAACGACGCTCGTCTGGATCGACCAGCGACTCTAGCTCAGGGTCAGATAGTTCGCGGGAATCTCACAAGACATCGTCTAAGACATGGTCCAGAAGACATTCTGAAAAAGTGAGTAGGAAAGAGAGCTCAAGCCATAGCGGACACCGTAGCAGTTCGTCGGACGAGCTAGGTGCTATCGCTGCAGCTCCAAAACAAGGTCAGCGAAGACCAACCTCCTACTCACGAGCACCGGGAGGACATGTACCGGATCAGTCGCGATATCAGGATCGTGGGGGTCAATTCCGCGACACAGCGATATGACATCGTTGTGGTGGAAGAGGACACTATGCGAGAGAGTGTCCTTCTCGTGAGCCGACTCAAGCCGCGATTACGCCTGCGCCTTGGTGGTCTAAACAAGCCGCGGATGCAAGCGCCAATGCAACTGCAAACGGTGACCACGCCCGCGCTGTCTTATACTCAAGCGCAGTGGCCACCAACAACGGCCGCGTCGACAATAGGTCAGAGCCTATTGAATAATGTATTTGGGAATGCGAGGAATCCGGGAAACGGGCAGTAGGGCTCGCGGGGGAAGCTCGCGCGGGCCCGGCTAACAGTCTTCGTGTATCGGGTAAAACAGTACGATTCACTGATCCTGAACCGTGGAGGGACTCATCGGTGAGTAGTACGGATTACGAAGATTACGCGTCTGAAAGCGAACAAAAAGATTTGCGGGGCTCTTCGACCTCGGAGTTAGAAGATGAGCCGAATTCGACGCGACCGGACTTTAGCGCTGAAGATTCTAGTGAAGAGAGCGTTTGTAGTTTTATCTCAGAAGTAGGAAGACGACCTTCATTAAAAAGTAACCCTGAAGATTCGATAAACGAAATTGAATCGAGTAGTTTATCTGATCATCTGTGTGCTTTGGACGAAGTATTGTCCAAGGAGCGGACCGCGACTCTTGGCCAGGTAGGGGGGAAAGGAAACATCATACTCCGAACTCGTCGTTGTGTTCGGAGTGATGCGTTCCCTAATCAACCGAATACCGAGGGCCGCTATTATTTGCAGTTAGTATTATTTGGACAAATTTATCCTGCACTAATAGATACGGGAGCATCGCGATCGTACCTCGAACATCGAACGCTGCAAAGAATCCAAGCGAAGATTGCCAGGTCGCAAGATAGAGTAATGCGTACTGCCGATGGTACAGAAACACGAGTAATTGGGGTTATTGCGCTAGAATTAGAGTTAGGAAAAACGAGAAAAGTAATGTATTTCCGCGTGGTACCGGTTTTAGACTACGACTGTGTCCTCGGTATGGATTTTCTCCGATTCTTCGGAGTTATAATTGATACTTCGCGCGATTTATGGCAAACGCGCGACCGAGTAAATTTGAGATTCGCGAAAATAAACGCGGCAAGCTCAAATGAGACACAAGTATCTTCGTGTTTTGCTATCGCTGAAATGACTAGCGAGCAAAACGCGGTATTAGAGAAGTTTTTAAGTGATAACTTCTCCGAGATTGTTGGACCAGCCCCGGCGACTACCCTGGTCAAACATCATATAGATATCCAGGGTCAGGCTCTAATCCGCCAAGCGGCAAGGAGAGTGTCGCCGGTGATCTATAAAGTAGCGCACGAAGAGGTCGATAAATTATTGGGTGAAGGGATTATTGAACCCTTCACGATCGCTTGGGCCAGCTGTCCGGTTATAGTACCAAAAGCGGGTGAAAAATATCGATTTTGCACAGATTTTCGACGCGTGAATGAGGTAACGCGCAAAGACGCGTACCCGATTCCGCATATCGATAGCATTCTCGATAAACTGCGCCACGCGAGATACATATCGACGTTAGATTTATGTCAGGCGTACTTCTAAGTACCGCTAGAAGACGAGAGTCGGGAAATTTCAGCGTTTATAGTGCCCGGAAAAGGACTCTTCCAATTTAGGCGTATGCCGTACGGTCTTACGAATGCTCCTGCGACGTTCCAGCGACTGATGGATCAATTAATTCCGCCTTTATTCGATCCATACATGTTTGTCTATCTGGACGATATAATAATCGTATCGAACACGTTCGTGGAACACCTAGGATGGTTAGAGCGTGTGTTAAACATTATTCGATTCGCGGGTTTAGAAATCAATCGCGAGAAAAGTAAATTTTGCAGGTCGGAGGTTCGGTTCCTTGGGTATCTGATAAATCGTAATGGTTTAGCTCCGGATCCCGAGCGAACTGCGCCAGTAATGAATTAACCGCCGCCAAAAGACTTATAAACACTACGCCGATTCCTAGGGATGGTTGGGTGGTATGCACGCTTCTTACCCAACCTGTCGAAGGACAAAATTCCACTCGTCTTATTATTGCATAAAGGTGTGCGCTGGCATTGGGATCAAGAGCAACAGACTGCCTTTAAGCGATTGAAGGATGCGCTGTGCTCTGCCCCGGTCTTGGCAAGGCCCGATTTTTCGATGCCTTTCCAAGTACAGACAGATGCTAGCGACTATGCAATAGGAGCAGTATTAACCAGCGACACGGAACTGAAGAGCATCCGATTGTATTCGCTAATCGAGTACTGTCCAAAGAGGAGCGGAATTAAACGACGCCCGAAAAAGAGTGTCTCGCTGTCGTGTGGGCAATTCGGAAACTAAGACCGTACTTAGAAGGCTATCATTTTACGGTTGTCACGGATCACAGTAGCTTGCGTTGGCTACGTAACTTGAAAGATCCATTAGGGAGATTAGGTCGATAGGCCCTCGAATTACAACATCATCCGTTCGATGTGGTTCATCGTAAAGGTGCATTGCATCACGTACCCGATGCATTATCATGCGCCCTCCCAGTAGGCACCAAAAATGAATGCGTCTCTGCGGTTAATGAACAGAGTAGCGAAAATTCGAGCGAAAATTTGGTCACACAGTCGCGTATCGACTTCGAGAGAGACCCGTGGTATACAGCACGACGCGGAAAGGTAATTCAGCGACCACGGGCTTACCCGGACTGGAAAGTTGAGGGAAACCTGCTGTATTGGCATCGGTCGGACGTGATACTCGAATCGATAGGCGGCGATTATGATGCGTGGAAGTTAGTCCTCCCGCGTGAGGTTCGACTTTTAGCCCTACAGGAAGCTCACAATAATACTTCCGCCAGATATGCTGACGTTCAGAAAACTCACGCTACGATCTACAAAGATTACAATTGGCCGGGAGTTTTCAAAGACGTCGTAGCATTCGTACGCGGGTGCAAAGTCTGTCAGCAACATAAAGCTGTACAGCTTGCCCCTGTAGGACTTATGGGAACTCGGGTAGTGGAGCGACCATGGACTGTTGTTGCGCGAGACATAATGGGCCCCTTCCCACCGAGTAAGGCCCAACAACGTTACGTAGTAGTCTTCCTCGACAACTTCACTCGTTACGTGGAAATGCGAGCGATCCGCACAGCTTACGCCAAAAGCATCTTGAAAGCTTTTAGCGAGCTGATTATTTACCTTAGGGGATCACCGGAAATATTTCTTTGCGATAACGGTACCGAGTTCGTAAATAAGGAAGTGACCAAATTTCTAAATGAGCATCAAATTAGGCAATTTACTCTTCCGCCGTATCACGCGCAGGCTAACCCGGTAGAACGCGTGAATCGGGTAATTAAAACGATGATTAGGATATTTGTAGAGAGCGACCACCGAGAATGGGACGTACATCTCGCAGAATTCCGTTTCGCGATTAATTCCGCGATACATTCATCGACTGGAGTATCTCCCGGGTTACGTAGCCTCGGTCGAGACCCAGTAATTACTCCGAATCTACGGCTAGGGATTGAAGGTTCTCGTACAATATTTAGAAGCGACCCCGAGAATTGGGTGGCGCGACTAAAACGTCTTCCTTTGATTCATGATATCGTGCAGGTAGAGATAGAAAAAGCGAGTGCCCGTCAAGCCCGCTATTACAATCGTCGCCGGCGCGATGTCAGGTATCAGGTGGGAGACTTGGTGTGGCGGCGCTGGTAGACCGTTATCGTCGTCAGCCGATAATATTGCCGCGAAGTTAGCACCATCGTACGAGGGTCCGTTTAAAATAGTTCGCGTAATATCGCCGGTCGTCTACGAGCTTGAGAATCAAGGCCGTAGTAATCCGAAGGTTCATGTTTCGGATCTAAATCCGTTTGTCGCGTCGTTTTGCGTTACGGACTCTTCGATGAACCAGGTGAGGAAACCGTTGCGGGGGAAGGGAACCACGACCCTGCACCTTCCTCAAAACCGACCGGTAAACGGAAAGGGACTCCGGGAAAACGGAAAATGTGGGTCGTGAGCGATTCGTCGGATTCCGCCCCGTCTACGTGGACGGCACGCCTACATACACATCGAGACCCAGCCTAACTCTCGCGAACCTCAGTGCGGACTTGCGTGTGTGACGAATGGATGAATGTATTTGTCACGTGATTTTTTTTATTTTTTTTTTTTTTTAGGCGGAGAGATAACGGATGCCTCTTCTTGTTACAGAGAATGGATCCATACCTCCAGCAGGTGGTGACCCACTGCTGGTTTCAGGGGATTTCCCTGCCAGGACTCCTGCCAGCGGTGGGACCACCCACCTACCAGCCACCCTCCAACCCCCCACAGATCCTCCCCAGCCACCACCAACCCGGATACCCTCTCCCTCCGCTCCGCTCTCCCGAGCGGAGTACCCCCTACACACCGGTCTACCCCACAGCCCAGGCCTCTGGATACACCGGTCCGCAGCCCGCCGGCTGGAAGGCGGAGATGAGCCGTCTGCGTCGGGAGAACGAGATGCTTCGACGGGGAGCGGGCTACTCCCGCACCCGTTCGGACACTCGTCCTCCCGCGCAGAAGGCCTCTCGGCCACCAGCGGCGGGAGTCGGACCGGCTGTACCCAAGCCTAAGAAGAAAACGCATAGGGGCAGACGGGGTGGCCGGAAGGGCCAGAGAAGGGCCCAGCAAAGGAGGCGGGCGGTGGAGAGGAAAAAGAAAGAGGAGGAAGAGGAATAGGCTCGGCGGCAACGCATTCGCGTTGCCGTCGAGCAACGGAAGCAGGAAGAGAGGGAGAAAAGGAGAAAGGAGAAAGGAGGAGAAGGAGAAGGAGAAGATGAGAGAGGAAGAGATGAGGGTGTGGAGGAAGGAAAAGGCGGAATGGGAGCAGGAGAGGAAAGGGAGGGAGAAGGCGATGGAGGAGGATCTCCTCCAGTTAAATTAATGTTGTGTGACGTCCCATTTTTGTTTATATCGAGCCAGAAAATTGTTTTTTTTGTTTGTTTATGTAGGCCGAATTTTTTTTAACAAAGTATGTGTGTGTGTGAAGCGAGCGTTTTTTTATTATTGTAGTACTGTAGGATTGCGCGCACCAGAAGAAATTAGATGGAGATAGGAACATCCCAAAGGCCGGCTTTAACCGGGAGGAAGTTGGCCACCCCACGTTGGTTCTAACGAGGGGGGAGTTGTAACGTTGCGTTCCCGCAGCGTTACAATAGCTGCCATCTAGCGCTTTGCTAATCTCAATCGCTAGATAGGCGGGTCGTATGCGAACTAGGAAGTTATCAAACGATGAGTTATTGATCGGGGATCGATAGCTTGTCGGCTTCCTAGTGTCGCGCGATGGGTGTAGCGGGGCAGCGGCGAGACAGGCGCAGGGCCTTACCTGCTCCCGCGGACTGCCCCGACACACGTAGCTTAGATGTCAAAGGTGACACATAGTGCCTGGAGCTTAGAAAGCCCGCCGCCGGAATAAGCCGCAGCAAGGCAGCAGCCGCCGCAACGAACCAAAAAAAAAAAAGCAGACGATAGTGCAACGACTGCCACCTTGCCGCGAACCCATACCGGACAGCGGAAATTACCAGCCCTTCGGGCCAGTGTCAAGGGCGAGAAAGGGAGAGAGAGGCGAGAGCGAGAGTGAAAGAGAGAGACGAGAGAGATAGAGAAGAGAGGTAGCCAATTGTAAGCAGAAATTAGGGTGATTATTCGTTTTGTGATAAAGTCCAGTGACGTCCCGGGGTGTGCTAGGGCTTTAGGGCTCGTAGCACCGAACGGTTTTATAAGGAACCGCTGGCCCTGCTCACCTGTCACGGGAAAGCGGGCAACCTAGCAGAGTGGTCATTCCGTCGGACCCGTAACAAACGTCATATTGTGTAAAAGCGCGAATTAGTAAAAGTGTTCGCGATTACATCGATTCGTTTTGAGTGTGACCGTTGACAGGAACGTTCCCTTGAGTCGGTTCAAGGCCGCGGACTTAGTACTATTATCGTAAGGACTCGCGACCTTAGACTCCCAAACGTAAACAATCCGGGTCGTTGTTGTGTTTGAGTACGCGGGAACGGAGTGAGTGAGAACAAGCGTCGTGTGACGCGCATGCGCGGAAATAGGGACTTATCCGCGTAGCGTCGCGTAGTGGTTAGCCTAGGTATCCGCCGGTGGCGCGCGAGTACCGCGCGACTAGGTGGGGACCGCCGCGAACACCAACTAGTGGCTCGAGCGCGAGGATAGCTAGTACGTCATCAGGACGGTACCCGGACATCAGACCTACAAAATTTTTTAAGCGGAGTACTCTTTCTATACATCCTATGAATATGACTGAAGTAGAGGGATATTCGAGCATGCGCATAATAGTAATGGGAGAGTTCCATAGGAAAGAGGGAATTTCATACTGCTTTGGATGTGTTGGTTAAATTCTGTGTTTACATATACGTCAATGTGTGACAGGTACATTTTGACAGGTCTGTTATGCTATATGAGTGAGAATTACAGTCAGATAAGTAATTTGCTTTCATTATTTATATAAGTATAGCTTATTTGATTTAAAAGAAATTGATTCTTTGCTTTACATATACTTTTAAATTATTTTGATAGAACGTAATGAATTATATGGATATGGATATATGGATAGAAGAAATCGTTATTTCTACCAAGCTATAATAAGCTCCTTGGAACTGGAAGATTCAGAGAAGGAATAAAATGAATGAAAGAAATACAAGGTATAGTATATTATTGTTGTGCGAGACAGTGCCCAAGTAGGCTCCAGCCCTGTGGTCAGAAAGGAAGGTTATATCTGAGAATAAATTTCGAAGAAAAATGCAGGAGGTAAAAGAGTCTTTATTCAAATAAATAAAATGTACAAATATATTTACAAAGAACTGCTAGACTAAAATGATAGACTTCCTAGGGAATTTGTCTTCGTCAAATTCTAGGGAATTTCGGTAATCGAAGATTCCCAAGAACCCCAAAGACTAGAATTCCCCAGGAAGGAACGCGGACTTATCAACTCCCGGACTGGACAATTTTCCCTAGGGTATTCCCTAGTAAAATCCCCAGCCACGGGAGGAAGCGAAGTAGGAGAGGTGGATTTAGGGAAGGGGAAGTCCCCTTACCCCTCAGCCCCCTTCTCCCAGAGCTATGGTGGCTCCGAGCCACCCAAACCCCTAGGGTGAATCTACCCCTCCCACTACCCGACTCGTCGAGAGCCCTGGATTTGAGGGTCGGAACACTGGGTCCGAGGTAGTCCTCGGAGGCAGTGTGGAGGGGAAGGAGAGGGTTGGACTTCTCCCAGGCAGTCCCCGGAGAAATTTCCCTTAGGAGGGAGGAAATGCCGCAGAGGGGTAGTCCCCTCTTGGTAGACAGTGGGTGGTGGGTGATACTTACCAAAGTAGTCGACCCGTAGAGTTCGCCGGTGGAGGCGCTCGTTGGCTAGCCTGGTGGAGGCGTCAAAAAATGCCGTGGAGGCGGTGGTGCCGAAAGGCTCAAAAAAGGTGCTGCTGTTGCTGCGGGTAAGGCAGCGGTCGAGCAAGGCTGAGGTGCGATGGGTCCTTATCAAGGACCCATCTATATAATTACGCGACACTAATCTTGCCAGCGAGAGAGCTGCCGCGGGCGCTGGCCACCTAGTGGCCAAGCGCGCAAGTAGTGTCGCTTCGCGGCCGCGACGCGCCAGGGCCAGAAGACGCGCAAGCGCGCCGCGGAGAGAGAGACAGATAGAGCGGCTAGACGCTGTCGGTCTAGCCGTCTATTGTGAGCGCAATAGAGATGGGAGATATAACAGAGAAATGCGGAATCTACTTCGCAACATTTTCTGCTCCTCCCAATCTCGAACAATTGTTTATTAATAAAGACATTTCACAAAACTTTCTTACGCTTTATAATTATTCAGTTTGCAGATTTATTACTAAAAGCCATTGCTTCTTATTTATGAATAAAAAATTATAGAGAATTGGAGAATAGATAATTATGTGCTATGACCGTGATATAATATTAGTGAGAAGTATATAACCAACTGTCAGGCAACTATATACAAATTTTGCTGGTTTATTAATTCTTATAAGGAAAACTTTGATTGCCACCACTTTCTGTAAACGTGCATACATTTCAATGTATAAATATCAGATAAGGGTTTGTGCGAAACAATGTCCCAAGTTGGCTCCGAACCTGTGGCCAGAAGGGAAGGTCTTATTCTAGAATAAAATATTCAAAGATAAGAGATAAGAGGTAAAAGGAGTTTTTATTTAAATAAATAAAATGTACAAAAATTTTACAATATATTTACAAAGGAATCGCTAGACTAAAATGATCGACTTCCTAGTGAATTTGTTGTCATCAAATTCTAGGGAATTTCGGTAACCGAAGATTCCCAAGAACCCCAGAGATTAGAATTCCCCAGAAAGGAGCGCGGACTTATAAACTCCCGGACTGGAAAATTTTCCTTAGGGTATTCCCTAGTAAAATCCCCAGCCACGGGAGGGAGCGGAGTTGGAGAAGTGGTTTTAGGGAAGGGGAAGTCCCCTTACCCTTCAGCCTCCTTCACCAAGAGCTATGGTGGCTCCGAGCCACCGCAACCCCTAGGGTGATTCTACCCCTCCCAATACCCGACTCTGTCGAGAGCCCTGGAGTTTAGGGTCGGAACAATGGGTCCGATGTAGTCCTCGGAGGCAGTGTGGAGGGGAAGGAGAGGGTTAACTTCTCCCGGGAAGTCCCCGGAGAAATCTCCCTTAGGAGGGAGGATATTGCTGCAGAGGGGTAGTCCCCTCTTGGTAGGCGGTGGGTGGTGGGTGATACTTACCAAAGAATGGTACCAATGAGTTCGCCAGTGGAGGCGCTCTTGAATGGCCTAGTGGAGGCGCTGCCGTGGAGGCGTAAAAAAAAAGCCGTGGAGGCGAGAGAAAAGCTGCTGTTGCTGCGGTGAAGGCAGCGGTCGAGCAAGGCTGAGGTGCGATGGGTCCTTATCAAGGACCCATCTATATAATTACGCGACACTAATCTTGCCAGCGAGAGAGCTGCTGCGGGCGCTGGCCACCTAGTGGCCAAGCGCGCAAGTAGTGTCGCTTCGCGGCCGCGACGCGCCAGGGCCAGAAGACGCGCAAGCGCGCCGCGGAGAGAGGGACAGATAGAGCGGCTAGATGCTGTCGGTCTAGCCGTCTATTGTGAGCGCAATAGAGATGGGAGATATAACAAAGAAATGCGGAATCTACTTCGCAACATTTTCTGCTCCTCCCAATCTCGAACAAACTCCCCCCGTTGACGCGATAGCGTCAAGACAAGGAAGAATACAGTATCAGTTTCAATATTTTTATTTACAAAATCAAAATATAAACAGATAAGGATGAGACAATTATTTACAAGGGTTCATATGCAGCTTGGCAGAGTGAAGCTCTAGGGCTGGCGACCACCGCAGGGTGATTTTGCCCTGCGGGGCCCAGGCCTTCCATCGCGTCAGCTTGAGGGCCGTGTAGAGGGGCACCTCTATGGTTTGCCCGAATGCCCTTACGATAATTTTTTGCGCATTGCGCTCGAGTTCCCTGGCGCTGGGATCGTCTAAGACTTTCCCAGCCCAGTTCGTCGAGGCAATGCGCTTCTGGGCGGCAACCACGGGCCTCCGACGTCGCGGGTTCGCCGGTGGTTTCCGTGGCGGTGGTGGTGGTGGCGCCTTTAGCTCCTCCGGGGGAATACGGCCGAACAACCGCCGAAACTCAGATTCCTCCCGGGGGGCATGTAACTCGAGGACATCATCCCCCTCGTCCTCATATCCGATGCCCAATAGGTGAGCCCAGGGATAATCCGCCATGATCAAATCTCGCTGCACCAAAAAAGGTAAATGATGAGTGCGAAGACTCAGTAAGTATTTTTGGAATTTTTGAAGAAAAGATATGGCGGAGATCATAAGTATTCCTGAAGGTTTGGAACAGGAAACAGGACGACCTGATGGTCCCAGGACGCCCGAGAGAGGAGGTGATAACCTGAAGAGTCCCAGGAAACCAGGAAAAGAAAATAGACAACCTGAAGAGTCCCAGGAAGCTTGAGAAGGAGAGATGCAACCTGAAGAGTCCCAGGATGCCGTAAGGCAGGGTAAAGATAGACCCTGATGCGACCCGAAAGCAAGGGCTAAGAAGGGAGTTTACAAAGTTGCGAGAATCCGTTGAATCTCCTTTTTCGCGGTTTTAAGTATAGCTACGCGAGCTACCCCATCTACACCAGGGACTAGTTTGAGAATCCGCCCCAAGGTCCACATGCGCGGGGGGTTGTTGGGTACTTTGATCAGAACCAGATCTCCTTCACCAAATTCCGAGTTAGTGTTCTGCCATTTTGGCCTATTCTACAACGTGTGGAGGTATTCGGAAGACCACTTCTTCCAGAATGTCTCGGTGATTCTAGTCACGGTTTGCCAACGGTTTAATGACGATTCGCGTAAATTCAATGTGGAAAATTCCGGTGGAGAATTTAACGCCCGACCTGACAAGAAATGCCCCGGAGTGAGTACGTCCAACGACTCAGGATCATCATGTAACCGCGAAATAGGCCATGAGTTGAGACAGGCCTCAATCTTGGTCAGCAGTGTGGTCATTTCTTCGAAATTTGGCACGAAGACTCCGAGGGAGCGCTTTAGTTGGTGCTTCGTGCTTTTTACCGCACTCTCCCAAAGACCGCCCTAGTAAGGAGTGGCGACCGGAATGAATTTCCACTCGATTTCGACGAAAGAATCGGTTTTCCGAGCGCGGGCGGCTTCTACAGCGCATTGGTAGGCGCGTTTGAGTTCTGCGTCCGCTCCTTGAAAGTTAAGGCCGTTGTCTGAGTACATGACGGCGGGTTTTCCACGACGAGAGATAAAACGAGACAGCGCGGCGAGGAAGGCCTCGGTATCCAGTCGAGAGACGAGTTCCAAGTGAACAGCACGGGTAGATAGACATACGAACACGGCCACGTAGAATTTTATGGCTTTTGCATTACGACCGTGATGTAATTTCACCGAAAAGGGCCAGGCATAGTCTACTCCGGTGTGTTCAAAAGTGAAACTGCGAGAAACCCGAGCGGCAGGAAGTGAACCCATGAGTTGGTTACCGAGTTTAGCGCGTTCGCGAACACACGTGATGCATTTATGAACACATGATTTTACTAGATTTCGCGCATTCACGACCCAAAACCTTTATCGCAACGTGGACAAGGTTAATTGGAGTCCCCCGTGAAGTGTCTCTAGGTGGGTTTGCCTAATGAGTATGGCAGTTAAGTGACAATCTGGTAAAATAATGGGGTGTTGCATTTGTTCAGAAATTTCGGCGTTCCGAAGCCGCCCCCCTATTCTTAAGATTCCTTGTGAATCAATGACCGGATATAAGGAAAGAAGCTTGGACCGCGACGGTATACGTAACCCATGATTCAAGGCTGAGATTTCGCTCGCGAAGTGTGTTCGTTGAACAACCTTTACCAAGGCTTCAATCGAACTGCGAATTTCCGATGCAGACAGGAGGGAGTCCTCCCATTGGCCGGTTTTCCTGGTCCGCTGGACAAATCGAAGAACATAGGCCATAACTCGGACCAGTTTAGACCAAGACGAAAACTTATCAAAAAACCAATACTCAGTTGTGTCTAGTTGAGCGGTTAACGCTACCTTCCGACTTTCTTCCTCGGTTTCAAAGACCTGAACAGGTTTTGCGGTGTGCTCACGGAGAAAAGCAGGCCCATGCCACCAAAGGGAGTCCTCTGATAACTGTTGAACACTGGTTCCTCTTGAGCACAAGTCTGCAGGATTCAACTTAGTGGGTACATAATGCCAGCTGGCTTCCGGTAAATGCGTTTGAACGTACGAAACGCGATTGGCCACAAACGTCTTCCAATGGACGGGTTGCTTTGCTATCCAAGCTAACGCGACCTGTGAATCCGAGTAACACCGAATCGCATTACAACTCCCGACCAAGCTTGTCTTGACGTGAACCAACAACTTGACTAGAAGTGCGGCTGCAACCAACTCCAACCGAGGTATTGAAGTGGTCTTAATCGGCGCGATCTTTGTTTTGGACATTACTAAATGTACCGAAAAATGACCGTTCTCATCCGTGAGACGTTCGTAAGCGACTGCACCGTAGGCCAGCTCTGAGGCGTCGCAGAATCCGATTAATTCGCGTTTTCTAGTAGTAAGTGATCGACCAGTCCAATGACGCTGAAGATAGCCGACAGTTTCAGCCGACAGTTACGGACGCAAGTTGAGCACCACTGCTCATACTTAATTTTGCAAAAAAACATAATATTTCGAGATTTAGATAACGCAGAGGCTTAAATTAGTCAAAAAAGAAAACATTCATATAATATTTATGAAGAAAATCGACTTTGTTCATTGATTTTTACTGTCAAGGAAAGTCGTCATCAACGAGCTATTCACGGTTGTTTTCAGAACGCAGGAAATTTTTCTGCTTTTTTTCAGCCATCCAGTCATTTAGATTATGAAATTCTGAAGAGAATGGTGCTATTTTCTTGCGGGATCGTGCCCTCCTTATTGTATATTAATGAAATAAGAAGTAGAGAAACACAAGAAAACACATGTTTTTGAACTCTCGGCTAAGATTTTCAGGTAGCAGGAAATTTTTCTAATTTTTTTCAGCCATACTGTTTGCTAGCTTATGAAATTCTCGAGAGAATGGTGCTAGTTTCGTGAGGGATCGCGCTCTCCTTAATATCGTATTTTAACAATAAACATAGAACTCATGAATCGCAAAATCACGTTTTCCAACTGTCGGCTGAGTTTGTCAATCCGCAGGAAATTTTTTTAATTTTTTTAAATCAAACAGTCTGGTAGCCTATTAAATTCTGAGCAGCCCTGTATGAATTTCGTTAGGGATCGCGACTCCCCTTTTAGACTTTTTAACATTTAAAGCATAGATACGGATGAATTTTCATGTTTTTGGACTTTTGGCTAAGTTTTTCAGGTAGCAGGAAATTTTTTTAATTTTTTACAACCATACTGTCTTCTAGCTTATGAAATTCTCGAGAGAATGGTGCTAGTTTCGTAAGGGATCGCGCTCTACTTATTGCCGTATTTTAACAATGAAGATAGAATTCGTGA
The DNA here is from genome assembly GCF_024137725.1 of Prorops nasuta. Classification (NCBI taxonomy): domain Eukaryota; kingdom Metazoa; phylum Arthropoda; class Insecta; order Hymenoptera; family Bethylidae; genus Prorops; species Prorops nasuta. The sequence goes on along the minus strand of NW_027117065.1, from coordinate 4,813 downwards.
ATCACACAAACACGTTTTCGAACTGTCGGCTGAGTTTTTCAACCCGCAGGAAGTTTTTCTAAATTTGTTAAACTATTCAGGCTTATAGCTCATTAAATTAGAAGTAGACCAGTACAAATTTTAGTAGGTATTGATACTTCTTTATTATTTTTTTATAGCAGAGAAAGCTGTCGAACCTAAATTATAATTCAACCAATATTTCATCAATCCATTATGGAAGCTATGTACACACATGTATCTTTGCTACCTATTCTAAAGAAACAACATTAAGGTAATCGCGATCCCTAATGAAATTTGTACCGGCCTCTTCAGAATTTAATAGGCTACCAGACTGTATGAATTAAAAAAATTAAAAAAATTTCCTGCTATGCGAAAAACTCAGCTGACAGTTGGAAAACGTGATTTTGCGATTCATGAATTCTATGTTTATTGTTAAAATACGATATTAAGGAGAGCGCGATCCCTCACGAAACTAGCACCATTCTCTCGAGAATTTTATAAGCTAGAAGACAGTATGGTTGTAAAAAATTAAAAAAATTCCCTGCTACCTGAAAAACTTAGCCAAAAGTCCAAAAACATGAAATTTCATCCGTATCTATGCTTTAAATGTTAAAAAATCTAAAAGGGGAGTCGCGATCCCGAACGAAATTCATACAGGCCTGCTCAGAATTTAATAGGCTACCAGACTGTTTGATTTAAAAAAATTAAAAAAATTTCCTGCGGATTGACTAACTCAGCCGACAGTTGGAAAACGTGATTTTGCGATTCATGAGTTCTATGTTTATTGTTAAAATACGATATTAAGGAGAGCGCGATCCCTCACGAAACTAGCACCATTCTCTCGAGAATTTCATAAGCTAGAAGACAGTATGGTTGTAAAAAATTAAAAAAATTTCCTGCTACCTGAAAAACTTAGGCAAATGTCCAAAAACATGAAATTTCATCTGTATCTCTGCTTTAAATGTTAAAAAATTTAATAAGGGGGTCGCGATCCCTATCGAAATTTATATGGGTATACGCAGAATTTAATAGGCTACCAGACTGTATAATTTAAAAAAATTAAACAAATTTCCTGCTACCTGAAAAACTTAGGCAAAGGTCCAAAAACATGAAAAATCATACGTATCTATGATTTAAATGTTAAAAAGTCTAAAAGGGGAGTCGCGATCCCTAACGAAATTCATACAGGGCTGCTCAGAATTTAATAGGCTACCAGACTGTTTGATTTAGAAAAATTAAAAAAATTTCCTGCGGATTGACAAACTCAGCCGACAGTTGGAAAACGTGATTTTGCGATTCATGAGTTCTATGTTTATTGTTAAAATACGATATTAAGGAGAGCGCGATCCCTCACGAAACTAGCACCATTCTCTCAAGAATTTCATAAGCTAGCAGACAGTATGGCTGAAAAAAATTAGAAAAATTTCCTGCTACCTGAAAATCTTAGCCGATAGTTCAAAAACATGTGTTTTCTTGTGTTTCTCTACTTCTTATTTCATTAATATACAATAAGGAGGGCACGATCCCGCAAGAAAATAGCACCATTCTCTTCAGAATTTCATAATCTAAATGACTGGATGGCTGAAAAAAAGCAGAAAAATTTCCTGCGTTCTGAAAACAGCCGTGAATAGCTCGTTGATGACGACTTTCCTTGACAGTAAAAATCAATGAACAAAGTCGATTTTCTTCATAAATATTATATGAATGTTTTCTTTTTTGACTAATTTAAGCCTCTGCGTTATCTAAATCTCGAAATATTATGTTTTTTTGCAAAATTAAGTATGAGCAGTGGTGCTCAACTTGCGTCCGTAACTGTCGGCTGAAACTGTCGGCTATCTTCAGCGTCATACCAGTCCATCGTGGAATACTCAAAGCCTGTAAGTCGCAGAGCTGCTCATAGCACTTGAGCCACTTGGACTGAATAGGCTCAGGAATCTCTTCATCCCAAGAAAGTTTGAGCAACCAGGTGGATTGCATTAACTGTTTTAAAGTGATAACTATGGGAGAGATCCATCCCAATGGATCAAAGATCTTAGCATTCTCTGGTAAGAGGATGCGTTTGGTTAGTACACCATTAGATGAAGGAGAAACACGGAAGCGACAGCTATCATCCCCGTGATCCCAATATATGCCCAAGATTTTACTTGACCCAGCAGGATCCTCAAAGAAAGAGTGCGGCTCGGTAGGTTCAAGCGGGGAAGTCCCCGGCTGATTGAATGCCCATTTACTCAAGGAGAAGCCCCCTTTCGCTAGTAGAGCGATGAGTTGTTCCCTGACCGAACTGAGTTGTTTGAGTCATGAGCCCCGAAAAGTAAATCATCTACGTATGTGGAATTTAACAAAACATCCTGCGCGAGAGGGAAGTCAGCCCCGTCCGTGGAAGCTAATTCGCGCAAAACTCGCGAGGATAAGAAAGGTGCCGGTCCCGTACCGTAGGTCACCGTGTTGAGTTCGAAAGCCTGAAGCTCACCGGAATCAGTCTTCCATAAAATGTTCTGATACTTGCGGTCCTCAAAACGCAGAAGAATCTGTCGGAACATTTTAACAATGTCCGTCACGCCAACATATCGAAAGGCACGCCAATTCATTAGGATCCGCGTGATGTCCTGTTGAAGCTTGAGTCCAATGAATCAAGTATCATTAAGCGAAACGCCAGTAGAGGTTTTAGAAGATGCGTTGAACACAACGCGAATCTTTGTCTTCTGGTTCTCAGTCTTAAATACTGCAAGATGAGGCAAGAAGACGCGAAAATCAGAGTTCATAGGAACAGGAGATATATGTCTTAACAATAGATACTCCTGTAAGAATTGAGAATAACTTTCAGCCTAGTCTGGAGAGGTTTCCAATCGCCGAAGTATTCGTGATAAGGTTTTCTCTGCTACCCAAGAGGAAGTACCTAATCTATGCTTCTCGATGTCGGATCGATAAGGTAAAGCAACGACAAAACGACCCGAGGAGGTGCGTGATACCGTATTCACAAAATGTTGTTCATAGAAGGAGTCCTCTGTGGACATGGGTTTGACTTGAGGAACTTCTTCCAGTTCCCAGAAGTCGCGAAGAGTGTTTTCTAAATCAAAGCAATGATGAACCGTGAGACCATGAGAGCGACCTGCTCTGGGTAAGACCCCAGATACGATCCACCTGAAAATAGTCCGATGGGCAATCAAAGAATGATCAGGAGAGTGAATGAACGGGCCTTCTACCAACGCAGGAAAATAATCTGCACCAAGAAGCACATCGATTGGAACCTTGGTTGAAGCGAAATTATCAGCGAGATCTATTTCGCTAAGCGGCGGAAAAGACGACGGAGAATAAGTCGGAGGTGTATAGTAAGTAATCTTCAGCAAGATTAATGCGGTTGCATCTAACGAAACACCGTGCCGTGAGAGAGAATGAAGAGTAATCTGTGCCTCTGCTCGAACGTTGTGAGCCGAATTCCCAGATACGCCCTGAATGGTAGCGTTAATCCGTCTTCGCGGTACTCGTAACTGCTGAGCTAAATTTTCTGAGATAAAGGAAGTTTTTGAGCCCGGGTCAACTAAACCGCGGACTATAACACGAGAACCGTCATGAGCATCAATTCTGGCAGAAAACGTGGCCAAGAAAACCGCCCGTGTATCGGAAACACTGAGATGCGTTGTAGAATTCGAGCTAGAGGGTTCGGGCTCGGAAGCGAAGTGGATCGCGGGGTTAGTCCCCCGTGCCTTGCTCCCCCCGGTGCCTGATTTGTCAAAATGTAGTAAAGTATGATGCAATTTACTACATTTTCTGCATCGTGACGAAGAAGAGCAATTGGTGCAACTATGCCCGGGCCTCAGACAGTTGATGCAGAGATTCTGTGAGAAAGCAAACCTTGAACGAGCCTGAGGGGTCAATGCAAAGTAGTCCTTGCAGTGATACAAGAGATGGCTACTACCACAGTAAACGTAACCGGTACTATTCATACTAGTAGCGTGTGACTTCAAGGATTTCCCAGATTCCTTCTTGGAAGTCTTAGGTTTGGTACCTAAGGATTGCAAGGAGCTAATGTGACGGGTTAAAAACTCAGAAAATTGAATAAAGGTGGGATAATCTTTGCTGTTTCCCAAATATATCTCCCAGGCCAAGCGGAAGGCGTCATCCAATTTATTTTTCAGCGAATGAACAATGATGGGATCCCACTGGTCGACGCCGTACCCCATAGTTTTGAGGGCGTTGAGAGCAACCGTGACCGAGTGCCTAACTTCTTTCAGAACTTTAAAGTTGTTACCCCGTAACGTTGGTACTTGAGAAATCTGATCTAAGAACGTATCCGTGATCATCCGTTTGTCCGTATACCTATCTACTAGAGTGTCCCATGCTATCTCATAGTTCTCGGAGGTGATCGCTAAAGACTTAATGACCGTTGCTGCTTCTCCTTGCAAACAGGATTTTAGATAATGGAACTTGTCCCGCCCGGAGACATATAATTTGTCGTGAACAATGGACCTGAACGTCTCATAAAAGTTGTTCCATTCTAGATAATCACCGGAAAACTTCGGTAAATCGATAACTGGAAGCCTAATGTGGTTTATTTCCCTGAAGGCGCCGTGGGACCTGATGCCGACATTGCGCACCTGAACCGGAGTTCATCTAGATGTCCTAGAATAAATTTTTCCGCGTCAATATCGGCATCAAGGGCTGCTTGATACCAGCTTTCGGTCAAGTACTCCATTTTAGCTAATTCGGCCGATTAAGTGTGAGTAGTGATCTTAACGTGAGTTTAATGCAACACTTTAAACCACTTCTCTACGGCGACTAGCCTATCTTCCAAGAATTGAACGGTGAAGTTGTT